>NC_071506.1:147298248-147601278 GCF_027887155.1 Malaclemys terrapin pileata | reverse complement strand
GACTTTTTTAAGCAGAATTTTTGTATTGTTTCTTTAAATATATCAAACGCAGCAAGTATTTGGCCACATGCTTCTGAAACCCCAAACCATATTCAGGTTTTGGCAGACTAATTTCAGCTTTTCAATTAAAAAAAAAAAACACAACAAATTTAGAAGAAAAGCAGACATTGTCCGTGATTTTTTCTGCTTTTTAAAAATCCCTAGTTTTCAATTCAAAATAGTTTAACAGAAAATATTTGTCCAACCCTTTTAATGAGCTTTACTGCCTTTTAGCACTAGCTGATGCTGAGAACCAGTGATACCTTGTAAAGGTGATTTGAAAAGAAGTTTGTGCCGAGATGTGGAAGGTTTTTAAATGTTTATTTTTCCCAGGGCCACCTGGGGGGTGGGGTGGGGCGGCAAGTGGTGCAATTTGCCCCAGGTCTCACAGGGGCCCCCGCGAGAATATAGTATTGCAACTTTTTTTATGGAAGGGGCCCTGAAATTGCTTTGCTCCATTCCCCCTGAATCCTCTGGGCAGCCCTGGGGCAATCTTGATACCACTGAAGATCTCAGGCCTAAAGGCTAATGAAGACTCTCAGGTGGCCCCTGAAGACACTGACAAGGCCAAGGTGAGGGATGAGAATACAACCACCTGCTACATCCCACCCATAAAGCTTCAAAAGCAAGGGATGGGATCCCAGATATTTTTGGGAGAGGGACAGAGCTGTGTGAGTGAGGAGAGAACAGTGATATTTGACTGAAACTCAGCCCAGGTGTGCAACTCTTTTGGCTCAGTTGGGTTAAGCTTCACTTTCTGAGGCCCGAAACTAGGTGAGTTCTGATGTTTCACCACAAGTATTTTTCTATACCTGGAGTTAGTGGATGTGTCTCCATTGATTTCTAGTCTGGACTTGGATCCGAGCCTTTATGCCCAGTCAATCCTTGGTATGCCTGCCAGAAAAGTTGTCAGCTATGATAAGAACAATGGCCTGAGATCACAATTTCATTTCACAAAGACCAGCAAACAGCCATTACTTGGTATTATATCCAAGTCTCTAAAAACAGGGGCAGGATCCATACTGTCTTTCAGCATAATGGCTATAAATCTCATTAACAAACCTCTGTGCCTCTAGTCGTCCACAAAAGTGCTTTTATGTGTGTAAAATTATCCTTTCCTGCTGTTTCTTCAGCTATATATTTTAGCTTTTCTTTTAAAAAGTAACATCTAAAGCACTGTTTGCTCACTATTAATGCCATGTAATAGACAACCTAACAACATATCATTCCTACTGTAGCTTTCTCTTTGATCCAGATCTCGTATGTTGTTGTGGGAGGAAGGTTGTATGTTTGTTTTGGCAGAATTTTCAGTTTATTATGAACCTTGAAATGCTAATGTTCAAAAGTAATCTAACTGAAGAGAACCATCCCTTGAAAAATAAAATGAAAACAAATATTGTGCTTCTTGTTATCTTAACCCACCAAGACATCTCAATTATTCTATCCACAATGGCATCAGGTGTTTGGGCAAGTTTTTTAAGGTGATATTTGCCTTAAGGAGAATCCAAGAAGGATGGTCAGTGTTTGATGATTACTTGCCTGTAGTCTAATATAATTTGTTGTTGTACTGACAAATGTAAAAGGTAAAATAAAATAATTACTTGGCACTTACATAGTGGGCACAATTCCCATTTTTTTAATCAGTTGTGATAATATTGTTTAAGTAGCTATTCCTGGTACTTATGGGAATAGTTGCTCACTACTATTACAATCTCCCCCTCATAGGACTTTATCTTGAAGAGCTTTCTTAGGGGGGAAAAAAAAATCCATTGCAGTTCATGGGAATTGTGCCCGAACAAGGACTGCAGGATCTAGGAGTCCAATTGACTATTGGGGCTCCTTATGTGCTGAAAGATAGAAACAGGCCTATACACTGTTCTTAACTGATGCCTTACCTCAATATCCGCAGGGGAAATGCAGTATCTTTAAAATAAGTCAGACAAAGACAAGAGTGGTATTGAGTTCACCAAACTTTTGTCAGACTGGTTTTAGTTTTACAAAACCACATTTAATGTTTAGATTCAAGGCCCATTTATCTAAACTTCCATGGGGTGGGCAGATGGGAGGGGAAGGAAGGGCCTGCAGGAGGAAGGCTGAGGCCTGAAACTATGGAACTAGGCTTATCTGGCCTGCTGATACCATTACCTTTTGTATGAGCTTTTGCTCAGTGACTTCATGGACTACCTGGGGAGGATGGGAAGGGAGTGCTTTTCTGCATGGGAGCCATTACACTAATGCTATGAAAAGAGGTGTGTGGGTGTGGGTGTGTATAGCTATTTAATACCAAAAGCACCATTTACTAACACACATGAACAATACAACATATTCTCACAATAGTAAGTTCAATTAAGTTGTTATGCACTGAAAATTGGTTCTGAAGTACAGCTTTTAACAGGTGAGAAGCAGTTCCCCCAAATTATTGTGGATCTGTGCTGCCTGAGAGGAGGGCAAATTAGCCACTTACAACTGAACTATTGCCTTAAATGATACAGGAGAGCTGGCTGAGCATATGTGTAACTACTTGGTGCCCTGTGCAATTACCTGATTTCTACACAGGTTTTTCAGGCATAATTTTGAAAACTGGTTTTGAAAATCTGGTCAATATTTTTGCCTATAGCAAAATATTTCTCTGGTAAGGTAAGCCATATGGGAGAGTGGTCTAATGGACAATGGGAACTCCTGAAATTGATTCTCTGTTCTGCACAATGTAGCACATACCATAGTTAATCACCGTGTGTCAGTTTCCTCACTTGGAAAATGGGGATAATTCAGAGGAAAAAACAATCATAATTTTAAGCTAAATTCATTACCTAACTTTGGAGTTAATAACCCATTTATACCAATTAACATTATAGGATAAAAAAGCAAAGCATTTAAAGTATGCAAATAAACAGGTAAGGGTAAAGGGATAAAAAACACATAATCTCTTTAAGTGTACACTAAGAACAGCAGTAATGATTACCTGATTCAGAAGGGTCATGGGAGGATAATGTTAATTAATACTTGTTTAGCACTTTGAAAGAGTCCACTGAAGTCTACAGAAGACTCTCTCTGACTTCAATGGGTTTTGGACTAGCCCCCTTTTTTTAGTTTTTTTTTCACAATCTGAAATAAAAGCCATCTAAACTAAACAAAAATATGTATTTTCTCTCTTAAATGGGAAAACATAATGCCTTCCATTGACATAGTTTACACCAGAGATTTTGGAACATAAGAACGGTGATACTGGATCAGACCAAAAGTCCATCTAGCCCAGTATCCTGTCTACTGACAGTGGCCCATGCCAGGTGTCCCAGAGGGAGTGAACCTAACAAGTAATGATCAAGTGGTCTCTCTCCTGTCATCAATCTCCACCCTCTGGCAAACAGAAGCTAGGGACACCATGCATATGGAAGTTAAGCACAAATGCTAACAATATGGTTAATTTGTTTTCTGTTAATTTTAAAGATTTTAATCAAACATTTCCATGTAAGTATTTCTATAATATGTATAAAGCACCATAAAGATGTATGGTGCTTCATAGACACAACAAAGATTATGCTCAAAAGTAACCAACCTTGTTTCAAACATTTTAATAAAAAAATGGAAAAATAGCTTTGTTGCTGGGGAGTCAGCTATACTACCATGGGGGGAAAAACACAATTTTGTTTATCCCTTCTCTAGAACTTAAACAGTATGGTATCTGAGACCACCAAAGTGATAAAAATATATTGCCTGGGATAGGACATGGAATTTGTGATGCTCTGATTAATATTTCAATACATTGCTTCTTAACATCTTGTGGAAGCACTTTTCATACTTTCACCATCATTACAGAACCACAAATAACAATTTTATTAACCCATCATCTTTTAATATTTTCCTGATATCCCACACTTGTATTGCTCACAAGAATGTTTATTATGGAACCAGAACTTGCATATCCCCATTACGCACAATTCTACAGTCAGTTTCTACTATGGAGAAATGTCCACTTCTTTTCAGCAAACTGTGTGCACAGGGTCTGAAACAGAAAATAAGATTTAAGATGTATCTAGATTATCCATATATATGTGATTACAAATACAAAATGTAGTTAACCGTGCTTACGTTATGACTTTTCTATATGCAGTTTCTTTAGGCTAATTTTCTCTGCAGACTTTCACTTTAAAAATGAGATCTAGTCAGAAAAATAACTATAAAATTGGGATGGTGGGATTTCACATTTGTTCATTCTGACTTCCATAACAAAATTGATCAGTTTACTGACAATGATGAAAATTTTCCAAACTTGTGGGAAAAGGTGAGTTTCTGCAATTCCCACTGAAGCCAATGAGACCTGTAGGGGCTCAGCCCTTTTGAAAGTCAAAGCACCTATTTAGGTGCCTAAATATGGATTTAAACACCTTCCTTTGAAAATATTGGCCACCACCTTTTGTATACTGTACAAACTTGCTGTGTAAGTCACCGAAAGAGGGAAAAAAGTTACCTACCTTTCTGTAACTGTTGTTCTTTGAGGTATGTTGCACATGTCCATTCCACTGTAGGTGTACAGTTGTTGGAGAAATTTTTTCCATCAGTGGTACCTGTCAGGGCAGCTTCAATACCCTTTGCTGTTGCATGCCACCACATGCAGGTATGAGAGGATGGAGCTGCACTTGTCAATCCTCCCTGTTCCTTCTAACCAGAAGGGAAGGATTGCAAGTCATGGATTGGACATGTGCAACACATATCGAAGAACAACAATCAAGGAAAGGTAGGTAGCTGTTTTTTCTTCAGTGACTGAACATATTCATTCCACTGCAGGTGACTCTCAAGTAGATTACCATGGAGGTGGTCTATCTGAACAGTGATTGTGGAACAACACATCCAAGACTGGCAGTGTTCCTGAACTGATGGGAAATGGAATAATGAACAGCAAAAGTGTAAACTGACAACCAAGTCACAGCTTGGCAAATATCTCAAATAGGTACTTGTTCGAAGAAAGTTGCTAACTCTGCTTGTGCTCTTGTTGAATGGGCCAACACTCTAAGACAGGGATCAGCAGTCTTTGGCACGCGGCCTATTAAGGAAATCCACTGCCGAGCTGGGATGGTTTGTTTACCTACAGCATCCACAGGTTCGGACGATCTCAGCTCCCACTCACTGTGGTTCACCGTTCCAGACCAATGGGGGGGCTGTGGGAAGTGGCAGCCAGCACATCCCTCGGCCCACGCTCCTTCCCACAGCCCTCATTGGCCTGGAACGGTGAATCGCGGCCACTGGGAGCTGTGATCAGCTGAACGTGTGGATGCTGCAGGTAAACAAACCGTCCCAGCTCGCCAGCGGATTTCCTTAACGGGCCATGTGCCAAAGGCTGCCGATCCCTACTCTAAGAGGTGGCATGACATGAACTAACTGGTAGCTCAAACTCAAGAAGAAATCCAGGTGGAAACCCTCTGAGTAGAAACTGGTTGGCCTTTCACCCTGCCTCAACTGACAAATAACTGAGATGAGGGTTTAAAAAAGACCTGGTGTGGTCCAAGTAGAAGACTAAAGCTTTTCTCACATCCAATGAATATGTGTGAGGATTCAGGAAGAAAGCTGGCAAATACATTACCTGGTTAATGTGGAAACTGGAAGCCATCTTTGTCAAGAATGTTGGGTGAGGGCAGAGGTAAACATTATTCTTACGAAAAACTGTAGAAGGAGGCTCTGAGACAAAAGCTCTCAACTCACCCACGTCCATAGAGGGGTGCAGTAGGGAGCAAGCAGCAAGAGATTCAAATGGTGACCCCATTAATGTTGTTAATTCCAGGCTGAGATCACATGGGGAAACAGGTTTTGCATCTGTGGCTATAACAAATTTAACACTTTTAGAAATCTGATAGCTATGGGATTGAAGGGGAAAAAGGGTGGAAGGGCCACCTTCCATACCTGCCAAATGTACTTTAATACAACTTACTGTCAGACCTTGATGTTGATGGAAGCTTGCACTGAAGAGACACATTTTTGTTGAAACCAGATAGGGAAAAAAGTTTCCATTTGACCCAGAGTTAGCTGTCTCCCTACCTGGGGGAAAGGATCACTAGCCTGCTAGCCAGGGCAGCTATCTGGGAGCAAGTACTGTCTCCGCAGCCAAAGGAGACTGTAAAGGAACTTTCAGCACCGGAGGCAAGTGAATGAGTGAACCCCAGAGACATTGTAGGGCGCACCCTCACCAACTGGTGGCTGCCCCACCTGAAGGAGCCTGGGACCACAACACAATGCCACCGAAGATGGGACTCTACAGTAAGGAAGCCACCAAGCAAACTGGAATAGAAAGGCCCAGTGGTGCTGGAACTAGGGGTGTTGCCGCACCCCCTGATTGGAGTAGTAATAACAAACACCAAATACATGGTTTCCATCATTAGCACCCCCCACTATAAAAATTGTTCCAGCAGCCATGGAGGGCCATGCCTCAGACTGAAAGGACTGGTAGGGAGTAACCCAGGGCAGCAGATTCTGACTCCTTGCTGGAGTCCCTGCTGTTCAGGTGTTGATGTACACAGGGCCCTCGGCTGGGACCTAGTGGAGAGGGAGGGCCTGGGTCTCCATATGCCCCTGGCCTTAGTCTCCTCAACCATGCCAGGGTTGAGAGCCAAGCCCTCTAACCACTAGGCCACCCAGCCCTCCAAACCATCTATTACACTCCCTCTAGAAGGTGAGATTGGACCGACCACTGAAGAATGGTGTCATGAGTGGTCCCTGAAGAGGGACATGGAAGGGGATGGGAAGGGAAGAAAAAAACAAATTTAGGGCATATCCCAGATCCACTGTGGTTAGGACCCCTCGATCCAATGTGATGTGAGTCCAAGCATGGAGGAATTGAGATAGACAATTGGAAAACATTTTGGGTAGGAACAGAGGTGTGTAGGAACTGGTATATTGCCCTCAACAAACATGTTTAGTTTGCAAGAAGAACAGGAGTACTTGTGGCACCTTAGAGACTAACAAATTTATTAGAGCATCCGCTTTCGTGGACTACAGCCCACTTCTTCGGATGCATATAGAGTGGAATAAATATTGAGGATATATACACACACATACAGAGAGCATGAACAGGTGGGAGTTGTCTTACCAACTCTGAGAGGCCAAAAGTTTTTTTTCTCTTACTTAATTGAAGTGATAATCAAGATAGCCCAGTACAGACAGTTTGATAAGAAGTGTGAGAATACTTACAAGGGGAGATAGATTCAATGTTTGTAATGGCTCAGCCATTCCCAGTCCTTATTCAATCCTGAGTTGATTGTGTCTAGTTTGCATATCAATTCCAGCTCAGCAGTCTCTTGTTGGAGTCTTTAGTTTGGGCTGCTGGTTTAGAGGAACCTTCTATTGCAGAGGAGGGGGAGATGTGAGGTGGTCACCTCCTATCATTCCTGCCCCTTTTTCTTGACAAGGTATAGGCTAAGGTATAAAGTTCTGATATCCGTGAGCCTGCTGGGGCTGGAATGGCTTCCTCTTTGTCCCTGATGTATAGATTCCAAGTGACTTCAAAGTTGCCCTGGAATCTTACAGGCAAGTAGCCAATCATCCATCCTTTTCCAGAAAGGAGGGACCTTCAAAGGACAGATCTTGGATGGTCTGCTGTACTTCAAAAGGGAGATTGGAAAACTACAGCTATGAACATCTCCCCATAGATATGGCAGATAACATGGATTGAGCTCCTAAGTCTGCCATGTCCAAACTGTCCTGGCCACTAGCTAGCCCTCTTCCACCATCACACTGAATTCCTGATAGATACTTCCAGTAACCTGTCTTTAAACTTCATGATGTTTTTACACAAAGTGAAGTCATCCGTATCCACGAGCAATTCCTCGACAGTGTCCATGTGGAGACGGCTGAGGTAGCTGTCCCAGTACACAGGACTGCTGATACACCACTGGTGGAGGAGGAGATGGCTCAGGGTGGACGCTGGCAGCTGGTTACTTCTGGCAGCAGGCAGTGCTCCACCCTTGCTCCGAACCCTCCTGCCGTGGTTATAGGTAACCGTTATGCTCTTCTTGATACAGGAAAGAAGGAATCACTCCCTACAGTAAAGGAGGAGAAGCCTCGTACCCCTAAGGCTGGAGAGTCTGCTGCCACCACTGCGAATAGGAAACGTAGGGTAGTGGTGGTCGGAGACTCTCTGCTGAGGGGGACGGAGGCGCCCATCTGTCGCCCTGACATTTCATCTCGGGAGGTATGCTGCCTGCCGGGGGCCCGTATCCGAGACGTTACGGAGGCATTGTCGAGGATTATCCGGCCCTCTGACTACTACCCCATGCTACTCATCCATGTGGGCACAAATGATACTGCGCGGTGTGACACTGAGCGGATCAAGAGTGACTACAGGGCTCTGGGAGCACGGGTGAAGGAGTTTGGAGCGCAGGTGGTATTCTCTTCAATTCTTCCTGTTAAAGGTAGGGGCCCGGGCAGAGACAGATGCATCATGGAGGTGAATGCCTGGCTGCGAAGATGGTGTCGCCAGGAGGGCTTTGGCTTCCTAGACCACGGGATGCTATTCGAGGAAGGACTGCTAGGCAGAGATGGCGTTCACCTTTCGAGGAGAGGGAAGACCCTATTCGGACACAGACTGGCTAACCTAGTGAGGAGGGCTTTAAACTAGGTTCCACGGGGACAGGTGAGCAAAGCCCACAGGTAAGTGGGGAACATGGAGACCGGGGAAATGAGTCGGAAACAAGAGGGAGTGTGGACTATATTGGCAGAGAGAAAGGAGAGTCAGGAAAAAACTGGGAGGAAAGATCAAACCAGTATCTTAGATGCCTATATACAAATGCGAGAAGTATGGGGAATAAGCAGGAAGAACTGGAAGTGCTAATAAATAAATACAACTATGACATTGTTGGCATCACTGAAATTTGGTGGGATAATACACATGATTGGAATGTTGGTGTGGATGGGTACAGCTTGCTCAGGAAGGATAGACAGGGGAAAAAGGGAGGAGGTGTTGCCTTATATATTAAAAATGTACACACTTGGACTGAGGTAGAGATGGACATAGGAGACGGAAGTGTTGAGAGTCTCTGGGTTAGGCTTAAAGGGGCAAAAAACAAGGGAGATGTCATGCTAGGCGTCTACTACAGGCCACCTAACCAGGTGGAAGAGGTGGATGAGGCTTTTTTCAAGCAACTAACAAAATCATCCAAAGCCCAAGATTTGGTGGTGATGGGGGACTTCAACTATCTGGATATATGTTGGGAAAATAACACAGCGGGGAACAGACTATCCAACAAATTCTTGGACTGCATTGGAGACAACTTTTTATTTCAGAAGGTTGAAAAAGCTACCAGGGGGGAAGCTGTTCTAGACTTGATTTTAACAAATAGGGAGGAACTCGTTGAGAATGTGAAAGTAGAAGGCAGCCTGGGTGAAAGTGATCATGAAATCATAGACTTTGCAATTCTAAGGAAGGGTAGAAGGGAGAACAGCAAAATAGAGACAATGGATTTCAGGAAGGCAGATTTTGGGAAGCTCAGAGAGCTGATAGGTAAGGTCCCATGGGAATCAAGACTGAGGGGAAAAACAACTGAGGAGAGTTGGCAGTTTTTCAAAGGGACGCTATTAAGGGCCCAAAAGCAAGCTATTCCGCTGGTTAGGAAAGATAGAAAATGTGGCAAAAGACCACCTTGGCTTAACCACGAGATCTTGCACGATCTAAAAAATAAAAAGGAGTCATATAAAAAATGGAAACTAGGACAGATTACAAAGGATGAATATAGGCAAACAACACAGGAATGCAGGGGCAAGATTAGAAAGGCAAAGGCACAAAATGAGCTCAAACTAGCTACGGGAATAAAAGGAAACAAGAAGACTTTTTATCAATACATTAGAAGCAAGAGGAAGACCAAAGACAGGGTAGGCCCACTGCTTAGTGAAGAGGGAGAAACAGTAACAGGAAACTTGGAAATGGCAGAGATGCTTAATGACTTCTTTGTTTCGGTCTTCACCGAGAAGTCTGAAGGAATGCCTAACATAGTGAATGCTAATGGGAAGGGGGTAGGTTTAGCGGATAAAATAAAAAAAGAACAAGTTAAACATCACTTAGAAAAGTTAGATGCCTGCAAGTCACCTGGGCCTGATGAAATCCATCCTAGAATACTCAAGGAGATAATAGAGGAGGTATCTGAGCCTCTAGCTATTATCTTTGGAAAGTCATGGGAGACGGGAGAGATTCCAGAAGACTGGAAAAGGGCAAATATAGTGCCCATCTATAAAAAGGGAAATAAAAACAACCCAGGTAACTACAGACCAGTTAGTTTAACTTCTGTGCCAGGGAAGATAATGGAGCAAGTAATTAAGGAAATCATCTGCCAACACTTGGAAGGTGGTAAGGTGATAGGGAATAGCCAGCATGGATTTGTGAAGAACAAATCATGTCAAACCAATCTGATAGCTTTCTTTGATAGGATAACGAGCCTTGTGGATAAGGGTGAAGCGGTGGATGTGGTATACCTAGACTTTAGTAAGGCATTTGATACGGTCTCGCATGATATTCTTATTGATAAACTAGGCAAATACAAATTAGATGGGGCTACTATAAGGTGGGTGCATAACTGGCTGGATAATCGTACTCAGAGAGTTGTTATTAATGGTTCCCAATCCTGCTGGAAAGGCGTAACGAGTGGGGTACCGCAGGGGTCTGTTTTGGGACCGGCTCTGTTCAATATCTTCATCAACGACTTAGATATTGGCATAGAAAGTACGCTTATTAAGTTTGCGGATGATACCAAACTGGGAGGGATTGCAACTACTTTGGAGGACAGGGTCATAATTCAAAATGATCTGGACAAATTGGAGAAATGGTCTGAGTTAAACAGGATGAAGTTTAACAAAGACAAATGCAAAGTGCTCCACTTAGGAAGGAAAAATCAATTTCACACATACAGAATGGGAAAAGACTGTCTAGGAAGGAGTACGGCAGAAAGGGATCTAGGGGTTATAGTGGACCACAAGCTAAATATGAGTCAACAGTGTGATGCTGTTGCAAAAAAAGCAAACATGATTCTGGGATGCATTAACAGGTGTGTTGTGAGCAAGACACGAGAAGTCATTCTTCCGCTCTACTCTGCTCTGGTTAGGCCTCAGCTGGAGTATTGTGTCCAGTTCTGGGCACCGCATTTTAAAAAAGATGTGGAGAAACTGGAAAGGGTCCAAAGAAGAGCAACAAGAATGATTAAAGGTCTTGAGAACATGACCTATGAAGGAAGGCTGAAAGAATTGGGTTTGTTTAGTTTGGAAAAGAGAAGAATGAGAGGGGACATGATAGCAGTTTTCAGGTATATAAAAGGGTGTCATAAGGAGGAGGGAGAGAACTTGTTCACCTTAGCCTCTAAGGATAGAACCAGAAACAATGGGTTTAAACTGCAGCAAGGGAGGTCTAGATTGGACATTAGGAAAAAGTTCCTAACTGTCAGGGTGGTTAAACACTGGAACAAATTGCCTAGGGAGGTTGTGGAATCTCCGTCTCTGGAGATATTTAAGAGTAGGTTAGATAAATGTCTATTAGGGATGGTCTAGGCAGTATTTGGTCCTGCCATGCGGGCAGGGGACTGGACTCGATGACCTCTCGAGGTCCCTTCCAGTCCTATAATCTATGAATCTATGAATCTATAAGAGTTTGCTGGTTAGCAATTCTAAGTTGCAGCCGTCCCCTTGAATAAAGTTTACAACCAAACAAGTGAAGTCTTTTGACTCCTTCCCCTTCAGTGTCGATGCTTGGTACCCCTGCCTCTCCCGCTTGTTAGCTGCTGCCACCACAAAAGAGCCTGAGGGATGGTGAGAGTAGAGGTATTCAAAACCCTTAAAAGGGACATAGTATCTCCTCTCTGACCATTTTGCTGTAGGAAGGAGGGATCTGTCAGAAGTGCTACACTGGAGGGCCCTGTCAAAGCTAATATGCTCACTAGCATGTGGGATTTCTTGCAGATCTCATGCACCTGAATGTGTAACACTGAGGTTACCCTTTTAGGCAGTTCTTGGTGAGTTCTTGTAATCCTCTGGTGGCAGTGAATCACTCACCATCTCTACAGTCTCATCTGGAGATAAGGATGAAGACACACCAAGTTGTTGAGGATAATGTTGTCTGTGGTGCTGATAATCTTGGTTCATCCTTGAGGAAGTCCCCTCGTAGGTGAGGGGAAGTTCTAGCAGGGGGAGGGTCCCTCCAAAGTGTCCACAAGGGCCACTGACATGGTGGTGGTGGGCCCTATGCTTGCGCAGACCATTGCCATTTATTTTTTATCTATCTAGTTTTTGCTGAGCCCAGCAACAGTGTTTTTAGTGGCCAAATGGAGCTCTCAGAGCCCACCACTGAATTTGGCACTCCTCCACAATGTGTATTTAATCATTATTTAATCTGTGCCATAGCTGCCGCTTGGATTGTCTCAAAGACCCCGACGGTGCTGGTTGGCTGCACAGAACCCTGGCCCAGTCTGGAATCTGTTAAGAAGGGCCCTGATATGGCAGGTTGAAACTGGGTGATATTGAGATATGCCCACTCCTGGGACTAACCCCAAGGCTGTGATGGAGGGAATGCATCCCATCTCACATGGAACACACAAGACCCCATCTCCAAGTCCAAAGAAGATTACTTTGAGTTATGTGATAATAGTGGAGCAGATCCTGTGTGAACAGGAAAGAGCTGAGACTGGGGTTGGCAGTACCAGAGATATTAACAGTGGTTTGCCTCTGGATTTTATCAGCCTATTTGATATCAGAAGTGTAGAGGGTATTGATACCATATGCTCTGAGGAGCTAGTGTAGGAAACAGTCACTGGTATTGGCTGAAACCCTTCCTGCTCCCATGAAGACACTGGTATCAAACAGTTGAGTAGTTCTCCAGCAGCTGCATATGCATCCATTGTTGTCAGTACCCAGAATTGGGTTTTGAGTTTGATGTCTTTGCATAGGAACTTCAGGTGTCGGCCTCAATGCCCTGGCACAAGTTCCAGAGTCAAGTCTGGTGAACATTTCTCCTCAGGAGTCTCTCCCAGAGTCTTTACCGCTAGATGGCTTTGGTACCAATGATCTTGCTAAATGGGGGACTGACTCTTTGGAAGATCTGTGTCTTTTCTTCAGTATTGGAGCCATACAATGAAGTGCCAAAGGGAGTATGCTCTGAACCCGATGGCTCTGGTGGAGGGCGGAGTGCTGCCTCCATAAGAAGACACTTAAATCTCACGGCAAGGCTTAAATCCTTTACAGTTGTGACACTTGTCACTGATGTGGGACTTCCCCAAACATTCTAGGCAGCTGAGTTGTGAGTTCCTGACTGACATCAGCTGGCAAACAATTGGCAGGACTGAAGCCCCAGAGTGAGGCATAGCTCCAGTCCCAGTACCAAGATTAAAATTTGGTCCAAAATCTGAAATCTAACATTCACTATACTTGATACCTAACTAGCTACTGAGAGAACATATGATCTATATGCAGAGTGAGGGAAAAACTTTCAGTATCAAGATGGGAAGCACTCCAACAACAGTCATGGGTGGAAAGAAGGAACTGAGGATTCAGGGAAGATGTGCAGTGGCAGAAGGCACTTGAGCCATCCCAAAAGATACTGCTGAGGGGAAAAAGTTCTCTGACAACTGTGTACTCCTCAGGCACATACCTACAGTGGAATAGACATGTGCAATCACTCAAAAAACAAATAAGAATCTGCAGAGAACTCAATAGAAAACACTGAAGGGATCACTTGCAGTGTTTTTCTGCCCTCTGGTCTTCTCCTATGCCTTTCTTTGAGAGGTGGCCTGACACAATATATTTGGAGCCAGATTTCCATAACTGCTTAGTTCTCATGTAGACAAATAAGTGGCCAGATTTTCAAAAGTGATCAGTAGAACTGGTTGGGGAAAAAAACCAAAACTTGCATTACGCCTTTTTCCACTGAGAAATGCCATTTTGTCAGCACCCAGAAAGTTTTGAGTAAATGTATCAGTTTTGAAGAACATTTCTCAGGTCAGATCAAGCTAGGGGAAGTACTAAGAAGCACCCTAGAACAGCTCAGTGGCTTGGGCAGTCAACTGGTATGTAGGAGACCTGGGTTCAAGTTTCTATTGTTCCTGCTTCAAAGCATAGCCAATATCCCAGCGGCTAGGGAATTCACTTTGGTTTATGACATGTGTCTAAGTTGGGTAATTTTCATTCCATCTCCCTAAATACCCCAGAATAATTTCTTCATACTCCTCACAGAAAGCAAGCTGGGTATAATGACTGCTATGTTTCCACCCAGAGGTTGCTAAATTTCTATGAAGCACTTTTGTATATACCTTTATCCAGAAAACAACTGATATAAGGTATGATTATTAATGAAGACAGCCTCCTGCAATGATAAAACATTTCAAAATAAACCTACACGTTCTGCTGTTAATGGCCAGCCAGCACTTAAAGCTGAAGGTAGGGAAAAATAACAGTATTTCATTAACTGAATAAGAATAGACTAATAACACCATCTTTACAAGATACAAATAATATCTATCTTCTAACCACTATTTGGTAAATAATTGTCATTTATGTTCTGGGAATACAATGTGTACTGTACCAAAGTACTATATTTTATCTATTGACAAATTATCTAAATACTATAGTTATTCATTGCATAATGACGAGGAACATTCATTTTTTTTGTTTACCTGCTTTGATGTTGATGGCTCAATCTATCTTGTTTGAGTACTGTAACAGAGGCTTTTATTTCATTCAGTCAATATTCTGAAGAGCCTTTCAGAAAGCTTCATCTGACTTATGTATTTTTGTGAGACCTAAAAATAAAATCAACTCAATAAGAATATGGCAGACAAAAAAAGCAGTAAATGTTAAACATTTTGAGATGATGTATTACCTGAATGTTTGTCTCTCTCCGGATTTCTGAAAGTATTCCTCACATTTTTTTTTCAGTTTAAGTTTTAAAGGTATCCTTGCATTCTTCAGTTTAAATAGAACTTTTCATTCTTCCAGATTCTTCATGATCAGGAACATACAATGTTGATAGCTGACTATCAAACACAAACAACTATCTAAGCCTTAGGAGTCTTCTGCGAAGACTGAATCAGCCATTGAAGAACTAAGCTGCTCTCAGTGGAAGCTTATGAGAAGTTCTGCTATGATAGGGTGGGTATTCTATTAAAAAGAATTGGCTTAAGGTTAAATGAAAAACTGAATAGAGATTTAGCTACTTTTATTTATTTATATAGCCTGGATTAGAGGATTTTTTAAATGTTATTTTTTTAAACAAGTAGGTACATCCATAACTGTGAAATCATAGTGCTGCATTTGACTGATGGACAATGTGGCCTGGTTTACTTGCCACAGTACTGAGGCAGGAGACCAAGGTTCTAGTCTCAACGTTGCTACTGACTGGACATGCTGTACAGTCTTGGGGAAAAATCACATAACTGAGCTGTGTCTCAATTAGTCTCATTTTACACATGGGGGTGGGGAGGAACTATAATACTGTTGTTACCTATCCCAAGTTGTGCTGGGAATGCTAATTTGTTAGTCTGTAATACACATTAAAATCAGTAAGTGCCATATAATAATTATTGCATAACTTCATACAATGCTCAGCCCAAAGGTTTCAGGCAGGGTTGGAGCTGTGCTTAGGTGTTGCACAAATATGTAGTAAGACATAGTCCCTCCGCAATGAGTTTAAAAACTAAAGCTCTCATCCTGCAAACTTTGATAGATATTAGGTGCTTAATTTTACCACTGTGAGTAGTCTAGCTGAACATAAAGTTAAGCATGTGTGTGTTTGCAGGATCAGGGCCAAAAGGGAGGAAAGGAGAAATAGAATCATCTATAAACATTTTAGAGACAGTGAAGCTGTTGGAAAAATGGAAAAAATAACTTAAAGAACTTTGAAATATCAAAAGCTGTTTCCATTTTACAGGGTTCAAAATGGACCCATTTTTGTTTTTAAAAATTGCAGCTTATTTTATTTACTGAACTAGATTTTAAGGTAACTGAAACTTCCATAACCATGTTGCTAAAAGTGATCACAAAAATAGGTAAATAGTTTTGATAATGTTGAGAAAATATTACAATTTTTTTTTGGTTTTGAGAGAAAATCATTTCAAATTTTGACTAGCTCTAATGTACACACAGACATTTGCAATGTTCTCCCTTGATAATTAAAAATACTCTGTGTAAGATAAGTGTCAACTGTTGCCATCTGCCTTTACCCCCATTACGAACTGGGTCATTTCTTAGAAGCCTCACGGCAGAGGTAAGCCTGGAGAGACTAGTGGCCCTACAGAACAGTTCAGGGAGATCATTCAGTGCCCAAGGAGCAGCATGGAAGAATGCATGAAGGTGTCTGTGTGAATAGCTGACAAACAGGAGCCTGAAGCTGAAGTAATTGATAATGGAACAGAGAAGGTAAGGGAGGGGCAGGGTAATAAGAGAAGAGAAGAAGAGTTGACAAGAGGTGGAGTTGTATAGGGCTTGGAAGATGAGGACAAGAAGCTTGAATTTAATGTGTGAAATGGGGGAAGCCAATGGAGGATCTGGTCAGAATCAAAGGTAAATGAAATTATTTTCTCAGCATTTTGAGAGAGAAGAGCATTAAGGGAGGCAGAGAGTACAGCAGTAGCATGAGAGGCAGGTGTGGTCAATGTGTGGGTTTTTGTTTGTTTGTTTTTGAGGCTAGAGGTGAGAGACCAGGGCATATGTTGCAGGAAATACTGAGGAGGAAAGAGAGAGATAGAATCTAAGAGTGATGAGGGATGTTAGTAGCCCAGAATAAATGTGGCTTAGGGGTGGCAAAATTAGGACGCATACAAGAAAATTGTCCTACAATTCTGCTCCATGGCTCATGTGGGAATATTGTAACCCTATAAAGTATTGATTTGTGAATATTTATCCATTCCTCCAAACACCTCTTGATTTTACCACAATTGTGTTGGTAGAGTGAACAGTGAGTGGAATCTGGACATAGGCACATAGCCATAGCCATTACATTAAGGCCATCTGAATTTTTGGTAATAGAGGGTGAAACTGTATGACCCCTGCATGGTTTCCTTATTCAATCTTCGAAATGTTTTTGGCCAGCCCCTCTCCCCCAACCTTTTCTTCCAGTATATAGCTTCAGGATACTTCTTTGAGTCAAAGTATCTTCAGTGGGATATGGGGAAGATGTCCTTTGTTCCATTCTCCTGAAGTCTTTGGAGGCAGATGACTGACACACTGCCTTCATCTAAGGCTCTTCTATATTGGCTTGCTGGCCCATCAGCCTCATCAGCAACCTTTGGAAAATGACAATAGACCTCCAATTCAAGAATGTTTCTTGACCACCCTGATCTAAAACTGTAGAACAGAAAACTCATTGCTATACTTTGTGGAGTGGCATGCACCATGGCCCCTCAACGTCAGGACCGAAAATTCCAAATTGGAATGAGAGCTGCAAAACTATATGAAGGGAACCTGCATCATTTGTTTTGTTGAAATGGCTGAAACAAAACCCCTGTCTTCTTCTGAATTCATAGCTAAATCTTGCATGTGATTTTTATGAGGCACCATGCTTTCCAAAGATAATTGAATCCATAAAAAAACAATGACCATTATTAGAAACAGGCAATATTGTTTGTAAATCCTAGTCTATTATCATTTGACAGGCTTTAAGACAAATGTGTTTCCTTTCTATACAAAGAGAATAGGCAACTGGAATATGTTGTGAAGAATACATATACGCCTCATAAGAACGGCCATACTGGGTCATACCAAAAGTCCATCGAACCCAGTATCCTGTCTACCGACAGTGGCCAATGCCAGGTGCCCCAGAGGGAGTGAACCTTAACAGGTAATGATCAAGTGATCTCTCTCCTGCCATCCATCTCCACCCTCTGACAACATGAATTTAACTAGTTCTCTTTTAAACCCTGTTATAGTCCTAGCCTTCACAACCTCCTCAGGCAAGGAGTTCCACAAGTTGACTGTGCACTGTGTAAAGAAGAACTTCCTTTATTTGTTTTAAACCTGCTGTCCATTCATTTCATTTGGTGGGCCCTAGTTCTTATATTATGGGAACAAGTAAATAACTTTTCCTTATTCACTTTCTCCACACCACTCATGATTTTATACACCTCTATCATATCCCCACTTAGTCTCCTCTTTTCCAGGCTTGAAAGTCCCAGCCTCTTTAATCTCTTCTGATATGGGACCCATTCCAAACCTCTAATCATCATAGTTACCCTTTTCTGAACTTTTTCTAATGCCAGTATATCTTTTTCGAGATGAGGAGACCACATCCGTATGCAGTATTCATGATGTGGGCGTACCATGGATTTATATAAGGGCAATAAGATATTCTCCATCTTATTCTCTATCCCTTTTTTAATGATTCCTAACATCCTGTTTGCTTTTTTGACTGGTGCTGCACACTGCGTGGACGAATTCAGAGAACTATCTGCGATGACTCCAAGATCTCTTTCCTGATTAGTTGTAGCTAAATTAGCCCCCATCATATTGTGTATATATAGTTGGGGTTATTTTTTCCTATGTGCATTACTTTTCATTTATCCACATTAAATTTCATTTGCCATTTTGTTGCCCAATCACTTAGTTTTATGAGATCTTTTTGAAGTTCTTCACGGTCTGCTTTGGTCTTAACTATCTTGAGCAGTTTAGTATCATCTGCAAACTTTGCCACCTCACTGTTTACCCCTTTCTTCAGATCATTTATGAATAAGTTGAATAGGATTGGTCCTAGGACTGACCCTTGGGGAACACCACTAGTTTCCCCTCTCCATTCTGAAAATCTACCGTTTATTCCTACCCTTTGTTCCCTGTCTTTTAACAAGTTCTCAATCCATGAAAGGATCTTCCCTCTTATCCCATGACAACCTAATTTATGTAAGAGCCTTTTGTGAGGGACCTTGTCAAAGGCTTTCTGGAAATCTAAGTACACCATGTCCACTGGATTCCCCCTTGTCCACATGTTTGTTGACCCCTTCAAAGAACTCTATAGATTTAGTAAGACATGGTTTCCCTTTACAGAAACCATGTTGACTTTTGCCCAACAAGTTACGTTCTTCTGTGTGTCTGACAATTTTATTCTTTACTATTGTTTCAACTAATTTGCTCAGTACCAACATTAGACTTACTGGTCTGTAATTGCTGGGATCACCTCTAGAGCCCTTTTTAAATATTAACATTACATTAGCTATCTTCCAGTCATTGGGTACAGAAGCTGATTTAAAGGACAGGTTACAAACCATAGTTAATAGTTCCGCATTTCACATTTGAGTTCTTTCAGAACTCTTGGGTGAACGCCATCTGGTCCCAGTGACTTGTTACTGTTAAGTTTATCAATTAATTCCAAAACATCCTCTAGTGACACTTCAATCTGTGACAATTCATCAGATTTTTCACCTACAAAGGAGGGCACAGGTTTGGGAATCTCCCTAACATCCTCAGCCGTGAAGACTGAAGCAAAGAATTCATTTAGTTTCTCCGCAATGACTTTATCGTCTTTAATTGCTCTTTTTGTATCTTGATCATCCATGGGCCCCACTGGTTGTTTAGCGGGCTTCCTGCTTCTGCTATACTTAAAAAAACATTTTGTTATTACCTTTTTGAGTTTGTGGCTAGCTGTTCTTCAAACGCCTTTTTGGCATTTCTTATTACATTTTTAGACTTAATTTGGCAGTGTTTATGCTCCTTTCTATTTACCTCACTAGGATTTGACTTCCACTTTTTAAAAGATGCCTTTTTTTTCCTCTCACTGCTGCTTTTACACGATTCTTAAGCCATGGCAGCTCTTTTAGTTCTTTTACTGTGTTTTTAAATTTGGGGGTACATTTAAGTTGGGCCTCTAATTATGGTGTCTTTGAAAATTGTCCACGCAGCTTGCAGGGATTTCACTCTAGTCACTCTACCTTTTAATGTCTGTTTCACTAACCTCCTCATTTTTGCATGGTTCCCCTTTCTGAAATTAAATGCCACAGTGTTGGGCTGTTGAGGTGTTCCTCCCACCACAGGAATGTTAAATGTCATTATATTATATTACAATACATTCAATCTCTATACAATATTGATGGTATCTTTAGTAGAAGTGCTACACATTGTAATATGCATGTTGACTTCAGCAATATAATGTTCAGTAGTGATACCGTGACAGCTCCAATTAGATTTAACTTATCCCATTTTTAATAGATTCTATTCAACTTCCTTGGTAAACATTGTACTATTGATGTGAGGGGCAGTAGGCATTGCATCTAATTTTGGTCATGGGAGTGTAACCCCACAGCACTGCCTGTCAGAACTTGCTTGGGAATCATGCTGAGACACACCTCAACAAAAAGGTTATTTTGGAATCACTAAAGCAGCCAATGATTGACTGATTTATACAGAAGGTAGGGGGTAGAGGAGTGAGGCTTCCTTGTGGGACAATCTGTATTTTAAAAGAAGCCATTATAATTGGATATTTGTGGAGAACAACATACGTCTTTTTTTCTAGACAAAACCGTATGTTATAGTGCCTAATCTGTGAGAAGGCTCCCACTGCCTTCAACAGGTTTGGGATCAGGATCACAGTGAATTATTTACAGGAGGATATAAACTTAGATGCTAGCTAACTTCAAAAATCTAGAACCAAATTTGGTTTATAATTACTCTGGTGTAAATTCAAGTAACTCCACTTATTTCACAGATGTGATGGAGAGGAGGAGATGAACAGTTCAGTTTCCATTCTATCCTTTGCCTCTCAACATTAGAAAAGTTAAATGTGCCAGTGGGCCTTTGCCATCCCTCCTTATGGAAGTAGATTTGTAGGGTTTCACTAGCAGTGATTGTGGAATGAGTAAGGTGCGCAAGAGTGAGCCCTTTGGGATATGGGCTCCTGGCCCCTAGTAAGTGCTTCAACACGTTCCAAACACAGCCACCAATCAATATTGAGGTGATTTTTGGTGATCAAAAGGTGAAAAGCTCTGTCACTTTAATATTTCTTTAAACATCCACCACTCAAGTCATTTTACTATTATGCAAACAGCTTCACATCCTACTATTATGCAAACAGTTTCACAGCTAAAGCACCCAAGAGCATGCTCAGTCACATGTTCTTTATTGATTTGCGAGTTATGTGACAAAACTCTTTATCTGAATAGGGTTTTTTTTCAGGAAAAGGTGAATTAAGAGGGTGTCAGGATTTATAGAAATAATTAATCTGACTTCCAAGAGAGACATTTTATGGTAGTATCATGTTTGCTAGCATTGGAATGAAAACAACATAATTTTAAAGTATTGAATGATTCTTTTTCTGTATGGGGTGTGGGATATTATCTTCTAAAAGGATATTTATCTTATTAAAATAATATAAACAAGTGTTTCCTTGAACCAGCTTGTTTCTATGAGCATTTATTGTTCTATATATATTTTATTTCTCTAAATTGCTTTCACATTCACTCTGTCATCATTGAGCAGAAGAAAGAGGCAGGGCAGCTAAAGCACAATAACATTGCAAATTATGAATTAACCACTTCACTTAATTGGTTTGATTCCATAATGTATAATTTATACCAGCTAATTATACAGCTATTGTCATTTAAATGTTGAAGCAAATGCATCCCATCAACTTCTGAAGCTTATTTTAACAATTGGAAGTCAGCCACAACCATCCTAGAACCTAGCTCAGAATAGTCTAACACCAACATGTTAAGGGTTAGCACATTAGCTTCGAGAAATAATGTTCTGAATTGTCTTTTTTACTTAAACAGTTCTCCGTATGCCTTACTAGCTGAGAGAGAGAAGACCCATTAGCTGAAACACACCTGAACGTGAATTGCTTTAATGCAGGCCCAGTCTATACTAGAAAATTAGGTCAACATAACTACTTCTCTCAGGGGTGTGAAAAATACTCACCCTTGAGTGCTATAGTTAAGACAACCTTAATCTCCATTGACTAGGGCATGTCTACACTATGAAATTAGGTCGATTTTATAGAAGTCTATCTTTATACAGCAACCAATTTTATACAGTCAATCATGCACGTCCCCACTAAGTGCATTAGGTCGGCGGAGTGCGTCCTCAATACCGTGGCTACCGTCGACAAATGGAGTGATGCACTGGGGGTAGCTATCCCACAGTCCTCGCTGTCCATTGGAATTTTGGGTTAAGCTCCTAATGCGTGATGGGGCAAAAACATTGTTGCGAGTGGTTTTGGGTGCATGTTGTCAGTCTCTCCTCCCCCCGTGAAAGCAATGGCAAACAATCGTTTTGCGCCTTTTTTCCTGGGTTATCCATGCAGACACCATAGCATGGCAAGCATGGAGCCTGCTCAGCAGAACACTGCTTTTGTGAGCATTGTAAACACCTCGCGTTATCCTGCAGTATGTGCAGAGCCTAGCTAGGAGCTGTCAGCATGAGGAAGATTGTGAGAAAGACATGGACAGACGTTCCTGAAAGCACGGGATGTGGCAATTGGGATATCATGGTGGCATTGGGGCATGTTGATACAGTGGAACACCAATTCTGGGCCCGGCAAACAAGCACAGACTGGTGGGACCGCATTGTGTTGCCGGTATGGGATGATTCACAGTGGCTGCAAAACTTTTGCATGCATAAGGCCACTTTCATGGAAATTTGTGAGTTGCTTTCCCTGAAGTGCAGGAATACCAAGATGAGACCTGTCCTGACAGTTGAGAAGCGAGTGGCAATAGCCCTGTGAAAACTTGCAATACCTGACTGCTACCAGTCAGTCGGGAATCAATTCAGAGTGGGCAAATCTATCGTTGGGGCTGCTGTGAACCAAGTAGCCAAGGCAATCAATAACCTTCTGCTAACAAAGGTAGTGACTCTAGGAAATGTGCAGGTCATAGTGGATGGCTTTGCTGCAATGGGGTTCCCTAACTGTGGTGGGGTGATAGGGATATATGTTCCGCCTATCTTGGCATCAGACCATCTTGCCAAACAGCACATCAACCGCAAGGGTTACTTCTCAATGGTGTTGCAAGCACTGGTGAATCACAAGGGCCATTTCATCAACATCAATGTGGGACAGTCGGGAAAGGTGCATGATGTTCGCATCTTTCGGAAATCTGGGCTGTTTGAAAAGCTGCAAGAAGGTACTTTCTTCCCAGACCAGAAAATTACTGTTGGGGATGTTGAAATGCCAATAGATATTCTTGGGGACTCAGCCTACCCCTTGCTCCCAGGGCTCATGAAACTGTACACAGGCAGGCTGGAGAGCAGTTCAACTATAGGCTGAGCAAGTGCAGAATGGTGGTAGAATGTGCCTTGGGACATTTAAAAGGGTGCTGGTGCTGTTTGCTGAGTAGGTTAGATCTCAGCGAAAGCAATATTCCCATTGTTATTGCTCCTTGCTGTGTGCTCCATAATATCTCTGAGAGTAAGGAGGGAAACGTTTATGGTGGGGTGGGAGGTTGAAGCAAACTGCCTGGCAGCCAATTTTGAACAGCCAGACAGCAGGGCAATTAGACAAGCACACCAAGGTGCGCTGTGTATCAGAGGCTTTGAAAAACAGTTTCATGACTGACCAGCCTATGGTGTGATAGCTGTGTGGGTTTGTCTTTGACAGTCTTCTGTTGCTTGGGCCATCCCCTGGAGTTGAGTGGCTGGGTGCCTGGAGCCTCTCCCCTGCCCCATTCTTGGGCATTTGGGTGAGGAGGATACGGAACTTGGTGAGGAGGGCAGGCAGTTACACAATGGATGCAGCAGGGTTCTGTATACTAGTTGCCTTTCCTGCAGCTCCACCAGGTGCCTCAGCATGTCCGTTTGGTCCTTCGTTAGCCTTGGCGTCTCCTTCTGCATGTTCCGATCATGCTCACTGTATGCTTTCCTGGCCTCTGCCACCGAATACCTCCATGCATTCAGCTGTGCCCAATCAGTGCGGGTGAACTGCATGAGCTCTGAAAACATGTCATTGCGAGTTTTTTTTTTTTTTTTTTTTTTGCCTTCCAATCTGTGATAACCTGAGGGACGGAGTTGATACGGGGAGCATAGAAACATTTGCAGCTGCAGGGGGTGGCAGGGGAAAGGGAGAGTAGAATTTAAGAAGATACACTTCTGAGAACAAAAGGGAGACTCTTTCACAGTGAATCAAGCAATTCACAGCAGCCAGCACATGTGTTTTATGTACCAGGTCATATTTTGCCCTTTCCATAGATTGCCTGCCAGTATAGTGACATCCATCTCTCTCTCTCTCTCTCTGTTTCCAGGCAGCCATGGTAAGTCAAAGGGTAGGCAGGGTTGGCTTCTTCTACGTTCATAATGTGGAGGGAATGGTTTAAAACTGCAGCTCCCTCCTTCCCCATAGCAACCAATGCCGGTTGGGTTTGTCATTTAAAAGGAGGGGCTGTGGTTTTGGGGTGAAAGTGAAGCACACACACTTGCCCACCACATGGCTATTCTCCAGGATGATCCCTTTTAGCCAAATGCAAACAGCCCAGCATAACTGGGGTCTAATATGCCAGGGATCACCAAACAGAGGGGATTACTGTTCCCTTACAAAAATTCCCCTGTTTCAACCAGGTGACCATGAATGATATCACTCTCCTGAGGCTGACACAGAAAGATAAAGACTGAATGTTGCATGAATGCAACTAAAACCCAGGACCATTTGCTGCCATGCCTTGTGCTGCAATGATTCCAGACTACTTTCTACTGGCTTGGAGTGGTAAAGTGTCCTACCATGGAGGACGAAATAAGGCAGTCCTCTCCAGAAACCTTCTGCAAAGAGCTCCAGGGGAGCTTCATGGAGATGTCCCTGGAGGATTCCCGCTTCATCTTCAGACACGTTAACAGACTTTTCTGTAGCTGTACTGGCCGCCAATGCATCCCAATTGTTCAGGGCAAATCAAACATTAAACACAATTGCTTTTAACCCCTGTAGTGTAGTTACAAATGTGCACTCACCTGAGGTGCCTTCTCCGCCTTCAGTGTCCGGGAACAATTCGCCCTGGGAGGGTATTGGCTCCAGAGTGAGGAAAAGGTCCTGGCTGCTGGGGAGAACGGATTCTCTACTTGCCTGCTGCACATTCTCCTCCTCTTCCTCCTCTTCTTCACCACAAAATCCTCCTCCGTGTTGCATGAGGCTGCCACCTTGCATGTGTCCACGGACAGAGTTGGGTAGTGGTAGGGTCCCCCTCTAAAAAGGCAAGAAGCTGATCATAGAAGTGGCATGTCTGGGGCTCTGACCCAGAGTGACCATTTGCCTCCTTTGTCTTTTGGTAGGCTTTTCTGAGCTCCTTAATTTTCATGTGGCACTGCTGTGTGTCCCTGGTGTAGCCTCTCTCCATCATGCCCTGTGCAATTTTAGCATATATATCAGCATTTCTTATGCTGGATCGGAGTTCTGCCTGCACAGATTCTTCTCCCCATACTGCAATCAGATCCAGTGTCTCCCGTTCCATCCATGGTGTTCCCCCAATCTGTTCTGCTAAGCTCACCATGCTGACCAAACAGGAAATGAAATTCAAAAGTTCCTGATGCTTTTCCTGTGTGCCTGGCTAGTGCATCAGAGTTGAAAGCGCTCTCCAGAGCGGTCACATTGGAGCACTCTGGGATAGCTCCCAGAGGCCAATACCATCTAATTGTACAGTGCTGCATCTACAGTACCCCAAATTTGATCCAAGTAGGTTGATGTTAGCGATATTCGCCTCATCCAAGGAGTACAGCAGTCGATTTTAAGAGCCCTTTAGGTCAGCAGAACGGGGTTGGTTGTGTAGACGCATTCCTTATAAAATCGACCTAATGCAGCTAAATTCGACCTAACCTCATAGTGTAGTCCAGGCCTAAACTACCATATCTCAGGAAGGAGGATTACCTACCTCCTGATGAGGGAACCCCTCTCATTGACTTAGGTAGTGTCTACGTTGAAGTGCTACAGAGGCTCAGCTGTGCAACGGTAACATTTTAAAAGTGTTTTTAAGACCCTCAGTCTCCTCCATCCAAAGTCTCATCCTGAGGATGTATTACCTCACATTCTTGATTAAATTGTTCCAGACATCAGCATTATTCTACTGAAGATGCACACATTTTCACTCCCTCGCCTCTTTGGTAATATAAAGGACTTTTGGATCTGAGCGGATGGTCTCCATGTTTACAAATGTATTCTGTCTTTATCTACAAATCATGCCCAGTAATTTAGAATGGCAGCATGATCAGAAGAGTTAGTCATAATAGACATGTGTAACTCCTATGGAAACCTATTCCTACTAATGTAAACTTTAAAACCATTCATCATTCCAGTTATGTGAAAGTCCATGGAAGCAGGTTATCTTGCTTTCCAAAATGTGGGTCAAGAGTTACCTGCAGCTCAAACAGCTCAATCACAGACGTATAATGCTTCAAGGTTTTCCTGTTTTCTCACTGGTCCACCTTCATTACATAAAAATACACAAGATGGAACTTGTCTGTTGAATACTTTCAAAGGTGTATTTCCTAAATAAAAATGCCATGTTCTGCAAGACAGTCAATGATCTTTCATCTCTAGAAACTGTCTAAACCCATCTTGCTCTTTTAAGGAGCCTCAGTGAAATGAATGTGGTGTGTGCCTGAAATTTTTTTGGCAAGCTTAAAATCCATTATTTACACTGGTCTACAATTTTTGAGAAGTCGTCTGCTTCAGAGATAAAATGTGCTATTTATTATGTATTTTGATGTGCTGAATTCAAATATGACAATTAAAACAACTGACTACTCTTTCTGAGATATTTAAGTTTTTACATTTTATGTCTATGTATATTGTGTAGATAGTAGAGTTTTAATCATAAATTGTAAACCTAGGTCTTTTCATGTGAATATTTCACCTGTCCTGTTTATACAACACTTTAAAAATCAGCAAAAGGGTTATATAAATAAAATTTATTATGAAACAAAAGGCAAAAAACTATTATGTACATAGTTTAGTCCTATTCAGTGTCTACTCGGCACTTCTTGGCTTGTTTCTTTTATTCATTAAATGGAGCATCTCTTGTCACTGTCCAGCAATAGTCTGCAAGCATTGATGGGCTCCATTTGCCCTGATAGCATTTCTCCATTGTTGCAATGTCCTGGTGAAATCACTTGTCGCTCACTGCTCCGCAGTTCGGTGGAAAAAAATGTCTCTTTAGTGACATGTTGCAACCAAGGCTTTTGTATGCCTTGAGGAGGTTTTCAACCAACAACCTGCAGTTGTCTGCCTTGTTGTTTCCGACAAAATTTATTGCCACTAACTGGAAGGTTTTCCATGCCATCTTTTCCTTGCCACTCGGTGCATGGTCAAATGCATCATCTCGAAGAAGTTCACCAATCCGAGGACCAACAAAGACACCTTCCTTTATCTTAGCTTCACTTAACCTTGGAAATTTTCCACAGAGGTACCTGAAAGCTGCTTGTGTTTTGTCAATGGCCTTGACAAAGTTCTTCATCAGACCCAGCTTGATATGTAAGGGTGGTAACAAAATCTTTCTTGATTCAACAAGTGGTGGATGCTGAACACTTTTCCTCCCAGGCTCCAATGACTGTCGGAGTGGCCAATCTTTCTTGATGTAGTGGGAATCTCTTGCACGACTATCCCATTCGCAGAGAAAACAGCAGTACTTTGTGTATCCAGTCTGCAGACCAAGCAAGAGAGCAACAACCTTCAAATCGCCACAAAGCTGCCACTGATGTTGGTCATAGTTTATGCACCTCAAAAGTTGTTTGTCATAGGTTTCCCTCATATGGACTGCATGACCAACTGGAATTGATGGCAAAACATTGCCATTATGCAGTAAAACAGCTTTAAGACTCGTCTTCGATGAATCAATGAACAGTCTCTACTCATCTGGATCGTGAACGATGTTGAGGGCTGCCATCATACCATCAATGTTGTTGCAGGCTACAAGATCACCTTCCATGAAGAAGAATGGGACAAGAATAGGACAAGATCCTTTTGACGGTCACGGAACATGAAAACCCTAACATCACCTGCCAGGAGATTCCACTGCTCTAGTCTGGAGCCCAACAGCTCTGCCTTACTCTTGGGTAGTTCCAAATCCCTGACAAGGTCATTCAGTTTACCTTGTGTTATGAGGTGTGGTTCAGAGGAGGAGGATGGGAGAAAATGTGGGTTCTGGGACATTGATGGTTCAGGACCAGAACTTTCTTCCTCTTCCTCTTCCTTGTCTGACACAAGTGAGACTGATTCTGGTGCATCAGGATCCGGCAGCCCTTCTCAGTGGGGTACTGGGTGTATAGCTGATGGAATGTTTGGATAATGCACAGTCCACTTTTTCTTCTTTGACACACCTTTCCCAACTAGAGGCACCATGCAGAAGTAACAATTGCTGGTATGATCTGTTGGCTTTCTCCAAATCATTGGCACTGCCAAAGGCATAGATTTCCTTTTCCTGTTCAGCCACTGGCGAAGATTTGTTGCACAAGTGTTGCAGCATACGTGTGGGGCCCACCTCTTGTCCTGATCTCCAATTTTGCAGCCAAAATAAAAGTGATAGGCATTCTTAACCATAATGGGTATACTGCGCTTTTGTGATGCAAAAGTCACTTCACCACAAACATAGCAGAAGTTATCTGCACTGTTCACACCAGTACAAGGCATCTCTGATCACTTTGGCTAAACATAAATGTGTCCCCTTGCAAAATCAAACACTGACAAATAAGTGAACATGACACTGTATGATTTCTAGGGCAATTTGTTCAGCAGAGTGATGTAAGTTTCGTTATGATTGCATCATCCATGACTTCTAGGAATAACATGATGCAATTCATATCATGTATGACGCAATACCAGCTTCAGATTGCATCATCGTTTTGCCTAAAAAGCAAGTACTGTCGAAACCCAGTCACAGATTTATTCATAGATCCAGTCAAAGATGTATTTTAGTCATTTCTGGTTTAAATTGAGATCCCTTCCCTTTATAACTCACTTATCCTCCGCCATTCCCAAGTCAAGTGTTGTGTATATACTGACCCAATAGCATATCTTGAAAACTAGAGCCAATCAACAATTTTAAGCATCTTTTTCGTGCTCAGTGACCCAGAATTAGTAAAGTTTGACTACATTTATTTCAGAAGCATTTTGGCTATAGAGCCGCATTATCAGTGTAAAGTTCCTTCCTAGTATTAATAATATACACTGTCTCGCTTTTGTTGGGGGGAAAAAAGTCCTAACTGAATTCAGAAAATAAGCCTAAACCTTACTGTATCATAGAATATCAGGGTTGGAAGGGACCTCAGGAGGTCATCTAGTCTAACCCCCTACTCAAACCAGGACCAACCCCGATTTTTGCCCCAGATCCCTAAATGGACCCCTCAAAGATTGAACTCATAACCCTGCGTTTAGGAGGCCAATGCTCAAACCACTGAGCTATCCCCTCCCCTATCATAATGAATAGTTTCTCACTCTATAGAATAGTGTGGTGTACAGCATCTTTGGCAACAAGAGAAGTTGTCCATTAATGGACCCAATTTTGCATGGTCCTGAGCAACTTTGAGATGCCAAATGCCTCAATTGCCATGGATCATGGACTCCATAAAGACACTGGTTTTGTCTCTCATTACAACAATCTGTAATCCATTAACCCTCCTTTGTCCTACCTATGACAGCAAAGGTGTTAATTGCCCACTTCATCTTGAATGGTTTCTTGCAACTTGTTAACTCCTTATGTTTACTAATGTCTTCCATCTTGTATTTAGCTGTGACATTCTGATTACCTTTCCCAGACTTGAAGAGCTCTGTAGAGTTTGAAATCTTGTCTCTTTCACCAACAGAAGTTGGTCCAATAAAAGATACTATGTCACCCACCATATATTTATCAATTCCTATTGAAATAGATGAGGGCATTCAGGGCCTTGAAGGCCTGGGCCTAATATGGAGGCTTAACAACAAACAAAAAATATGCACTAGAAATACATTAATTGTAACAAGCCAGGGTGGGATTCACAAAGGTACTTAGGTGTCTAACTCACTGATTTCAATAGGAGTGATGCACCTAAGTACTTTGAGAATCACACCTCTGTGAGTGACGAATCCATCTCTAGTGGGTGTCCAGATTGAGGAGAGGTCCGCACTACAAAATTACTCTGGTATAACTACGTCCCTCAGGGATGTGAAAAATGCACACCTTTGAACGACGTAGTTAGAATGGCCTAAGCGCTGGTGTAGACAGCGCTATGTCTGTGGAAGAAATTCTCACACTGATGCTAATCCACCTCTGTGAGAGGCTATAGCTATTATGCCGATGGGAGAGTCCCCATTAAGCAGAGCTTTTGCTATTACTGTTCTGAAAAAGCAGTAATTACTTTTCCTTAAACTAAATCTGTTTCTTCTGTGACACACCCAATAAAGACTGTTTCAGTGATGTGGTTACCCCTGATTATGCAAGTCCTTATTGGAAAGGAATACCCCATATCATTCTCTCACATTTTAGCCTTTGGCCATAATAAATACATGTTACTTCCATTACACATTGTGCACCTCAGATATTATTCCCTTCTGTTTCATCAAGAGCTATTGTTATTAATTAACTTCTGACATTTGATATAATAAGAGAGAAAAGCTTTACAACTCTCAGTATGCAGAGGAGAGGAGAAATGTGATCTGCTGATATTTTAACCACTGCACCCAGCCTTGACTGGACTAAAAAGTCATCACTGTAGTATACGTATGAAATAAGAAATTTAAAGCTGTCTTCCTGGAAGTGTAAAAAATAATCTCCTGGTATCTCTATTTTTTTAAAGTATATTTTGTTCCTTTGTACTTTGAAATGTTTCAGTCTATTAAGTCAAATGGTCACATTATAAAGTAATTTTGGGGGGGGGGGGGGTGACTAAAGCCCATAGCAGCAGAGTCAAAGGTACTGAAAATCTGCTGGAAGAAGGGCTTTGTGAACTGGGATCGTTCCAGAAATGCAGTGAATTCCATTCCCGAAGTTGGGAAGAACAAATGTTTGAGAGAAAACAACAGTTTCATGAAGACATAGGTGTGATCTGGAGTCTATGTCACCAAAAAGCCAGTTATATGTAATTACAGTATGTTATGGATTCCTCATCATGTAGAAATGTAATCAAAACAAGATAGAACCATACAAATAGTGGCAAAACCAACACTCCTGTGCCATCACTAAATTGTTCATTCAAATATTCTAATCTAATAATAGAAGTTTGTCTTGTTGACTGTCATTTAGTGACTAAGGGCAGGATTCATCAAGGTAATTAGATTCCTGTCTCCCATTGAAACCAGAAAGAGTTGGGTGCCTAAATAGGTTTGTGAATCCCACCCTAATAGTTTGGCATGACTACCGAAGTTTACAATTGCTACATGTTTGCAAAGTTTAGTGTTTTGAATAAATACCCAGGGCTCGATTTTCAGACTTCCTGATCACTGACAACTCCAATAATTTCAAAAAGATCTGCACGTCCTAGTGCTTCTGAAAATCACCGCCCTATCAAACAATCTTTTTTAAATGAGCACATTTCTGAAAAGCCTGATTTCAACTAATTTATATAAAGATCTTTGGTACATGATCTCTATTCTGATTCCATGAATATTTTCCAGTACAGACTTAACCTCAATGGGCCCAGATGGCACAACAGAGTTGCACCTGCTTATGACAACAGTTATTCTGACTCGTAGTACTTTTACCAAATATTATTTCTTTGAGAAATGCCACCTTATGCCTTTAATAAAAAGGTCAGAAAAGTCTGACCCACCCTCGAGTGTAATACGTTTATAATCAGGAGTCATTTAAAGAGTAATATCAGCTTTACCTGGATGAAATATATGCCCCAAACTGATGTTATAAAAAAAAATAACTGCTACCAGCTATGGGCCTGATCTTGCAAGATCCTGCATATCTTCATTTCCCACTGGATGTTTGGCACCTTGCAAGATTGGACCTTGTGTTCTTTAAAACAGTTCTTGTCTTAGCAAAGATCCATTCCATACTTTTCCATCATGCATTAGGGTTCCCTTCTGTCTGACCTCCAACCCAAGAAATTATTTAAGGGTGTCTTCACATTGATGTTATAAATGGCACTCCTTTTGAAATTAGTGTATGTAAAATAAAACATACTCTTGGGAAACCTGGGTGGGTTGTCATTGACATCGGTGAGAGTTATGTTTACAGTGGTAGTTCCAGCTAATCCTCCCAGCTGTCCTCCCATATCCTTGGCTTGGATGAGGACTTGATATTGTTCTTTGACCTCTCTGTCCATGTTTGGCAAAGCTGTTCTTATTACACCTTGGAGGAAAAAAAGAAAAGAGAAACACAATACATATAAACCAAAGCCTTGGCAAAGGTTTTGTTTACAGAATAATATTCTTTCCTATGTATGCTGATGGTCAGATTCCTCAAAGAGTTCATCAACTGGCATTTCCCATTTAGACACCTGAATGAAGTGCGCAGATTTCTAAAAAAGCCCAGCAGTCAGCAGCTCCCAGAGAGAGACTCACATTGATTTCAATGGGTGACCAGAAGGAAGCTTGATTACACAGTAGTATTTCAGGGCCTGTCTCCCCCGCCTCACTTTAAATAAACAACCTTTTGGAGGGTGGATTAAGACTGACAAGTGTATTTTGACTAGGGATGTGAATGAGAAGAGAGTGAATGTCTCACACATTAAAATGGAAAAGGCATAAAGGGCAATGTGGATAAAAGCACAGAGACATGAGTGGGAGAAGAAGGGGTGAAGGATGGACAAAAAAAAAAGTAGAAAGAGGTGAGTAGACATCACTACTTCTCAGACTGTCTCTATGCCTCTCCTGCATTTGAAACAAAACATCCACTATCACCACCAAAGTAGTGAGCTTCCATTGGACAAAACAACGTCCCTTCTGTACAAAAAGTAGTGTTTGGTTACAAAATGTATCGCTGTTCATCTGATACAGCGATTACTGAAAATGCTCAGGCGCTTTTTGAATAGGGTATGGTAAATATCCTACCTGCAGTTGCAAACACACAATTAGTCATTAATCAACTGTGTTTTAATCTTGAGTGATTTTGAACAGTTGGCATCTAACGACACCTTCTACAGTGTTCTTTCAGTTATGTTAAAAATGTAGGATCCTGTGACCAAAATCATGGGAAAAGATATGTTACCTTGTCAGAAGCCAACACTGTATAATGCAATATAATTAAACAATATCTCTCAGAAATGGTTCGATGCAGGCAGTTTAATGCAGACAGCCTGTGTAGTTACAAAATAAGCCAGTTGGAGAGGGATTATTATTATTTCAGAAATTATTATCTATGAACATTAGACTGGTTGGTTTTAAAATCTGTCTTTTTCCCTTTTGTTACAATGTACACAGAGTGATAAGAAAAAAACATCTTTCTTGGGATGCTTGTTATTTCTTTGGCAATTAACTCGTGTGTCAACCAGTAAGAATGGAATCAATTAGTTTATAACGCTTGTTAGGAGTCTAAAAATAACTTTGGCTTGGATTCACCACTGGTTCAACTGATCAAAAATTCCTAATAAATTGATTGTATAAGAATGAAGTTTTCTTTCATTTGTAACATTGATGATAATAGTAACAATTATTGAAAATAATGTACTGACTTCTTCCTCAGCATGGCAGTTAAGGCACTAAATAATAACTAATGTCTGAAACAATTAAGCACATGTGTACATAGTCTTGAAACAAGGGTTGTGATTCTTTTATTTTCAAAAACTCAATGCTATTCAAAAGGTTCCACTTTTCAAGGTAGAACTCCTGGAGGTTAAAGCTCCAGGATTATAAAAATAACAGAAAATACATATTTAAAAAGTGAATAAAATAGTAAAAAGCCCAACTAGCATCATTAAAAATGGGAGTCATGAGAGACTGAAAACGGAAAGGGAAGTATTTTCAATTTTTTGTTAGTGGCAAAGTCCTTTTGTAAATTGGAACAACACTATCAGGTTTCCACTGGAACCTCTTCCCCGGTCCATGATTTTACATCCTGAAATGTTTTACAACGTATTTCTTATACTCAAGTCCAGGGAGTAAACAACTTTGAAAATTAATTGTTCCCCTTGTTATACTAACAGAAGAAAGCAAAATAATAATAGTTAAATAAATAAATAAAATGGAGGTGTTCAGCACTCCATGGAACAAGCAGAAAATATTTCACGAACTAGAGGTGCAGTTCACCTTGATTTTTACATTATTTTTTTAAGATAACATTGATTAGTTTTAAATCTGTTAAAAATCTTCCTAATAGATTACAGTACATAAACAATTGGCTGTCACTCTAGCAGTGAAGTGCCTAATCACCCACTGCTTTTCCTGTCTGGAAGTTGGAAGCATTCTGTAGCTTTTCCCATAAGAGATTTCTGTCTCCAATAAAAATCAATGAGAATAATTTAAATGTCAAAAATAGTCCAATGGCAATATTTTTCCTTCACTTTGCACTCTATATTAAAAGACTAAATAAAAATGAAGAACAACCTTTTCTATAAAAGGCATGTGTCTATAAGGATGTTTCAGCGAGCACATTTAAGAATCTCGCTAGAGCAAATCATTATATGGAGTAATGATTAACGGGAAAGAAGCCATTGCATTTCTTCTTCCTCTTCACAAAAAGTATTAGAATTTTGAAATCAAGGCTTATTGTAATGAACAGATCTACATGGATTCAGCACTGCACTGAATGTTCCCAGCTTTTACCATTTTAAATATTTTAGCGTTAACCAAGAGGACCGCAGAATTGAATAATATTTATAGGGGTTTTTTTGGGCGGGGGGGTTGGTTGGTTGGTTGGTTTTTTTGCAAGGAATACAGATATTGAATGTGAACTGACATACAATGTCCCTGACGTTGCCAACAGACTGACAAGTATAAGCTCCTATCATGAATTCTATGCAGATAGGCCTTGCACCTGGACTGCCCTCCAGTGATATTAATGGAGAGTCAGGGGTCTGCCCACATGGAGGATGTGAACCTCTGCATCTGATCTTGTAAGGAAGTTCATGAGTTAATACTAATGTGAGCAGTAGGGTTACCATATTTCAGCAAGCAAAAAAGAGGATGGGCGGAGCCCTGCCCCTGTCCTGCCCTGGCCCCGCCCCTGTCCCACCCACTTCCCGCCCCCCTCAGAACTCCCAACCCTCCCCCCCGCTCCTTGTCCCCTGACTGCCCCCTCCTGAGACCCTCCCCCCATCCTAACTGGCCACCTAGGACCCTACCCCCTACCTGTGCCCTGACTGCTCCAACCCTTATCCACACCCCCACCCCCAGACAGACCCCTGGGACTCCCACGCCCCATCCAACCACTCCCCACCCCCTGACAGCCCCCCCCAGAACTCCCGACCCATCTAAACCCCTCTGCTCCCTGTCCCATTGACTGCTCCGATCCCTCTCCCCACTCCTGCCCCCTGACAGCCCCCCCTCAGAACTCCCAACACCCCCCCCCCGCTCCTTGTCCCCTGACTGCCCCCTCCTGGGACCCCTGCTCCTAACTGCCCTCCAGAACCCCACCCCCTACCTAAGCCTCCCTGCCTCTTGTCCCCTAACTGCCCCCTCCTAAGACCCCCCAAACTGCCCCCAGGACCCTACCCCCTACCTGTACCCTGACTGCCCAAAACCTTATCCACACCCCCAGAAAGCCCCCCCCAACTCCCGACCCCCCCATCTCTTGACTGCCCCCTCTAGAACCTCCCTGCCCCTTCTCCAACCCCCTGGCTCCCTTGTCGTTGGCCTTCGGTTAGCCTAAGGGCTCTCTGGGAGCTTGCTCAGGAACTGTCTGAGCCGTTCTCCGGTATGCTGGACAGCAGCGGGGGAGGAGCTCCAGACTGCCGGAGGCGAATGCAGGGAGGGAGTGAGTGAGCTATGCTGCAGGGGGAGGAGGGACTCTCTCTCGCTGTCGGAGCCACATGTAAGTGGCACCATCCGGCTGCCCTGTTAGCCGCGCGTGCTCTGCATGTGGGGGGGGGAAGTCCGGACATTAACAAATTCCCCCCGGACGCTATTTTTAGTTCAAAAATCCGGACATGTCCGGGGGAATCCGGACGAATGGTAACCCTAGTGAGCAGTTCCCTTGGTGTGAATATAACCCCTCTAGAGGCTTGCATATACCCTTGTATATTGCAAGTTAATGTTGCTCAGAGTAGCATTAATCTATATGCTCATTTCTGATATAAGTTCCACTTGAGTAGCATGTTCAGAGGGGTTGATGGTGGATGTGTGATATATGAGATTTCCCCTCTGCATGACTTTCCAGGGCTCTTCTTGTGTAAGCTTTGCCCATCTGCTCCACTCAATACTGAGTAACAAAAGGCAGCATATACCCCAAAGAGCTAAAACAATTCAGGGAATGCTGATGGGGATATCATCAAGTGTTACATGAGCATCCGAAGAAGTGGGCTGTAGTCCACGAAAGCTTATGCTCTAATAAATTTGTTAGTCTCTAAGGTGCCACAAATACTCCTGTTCTTCTTTTTGCGGATACAGACTAACACGGCTGCTACTCTGAAACATGAGAAATATAGACACCTGAATTCAGCTTGTGGCTGGTTAAAGCTTTTCAGTTCGCTTTTAAATTCCTCTCCATTTCCCACAAGATTTAATCCAAAAAGAAGCATTAAGGTTAAGATTTTTTTCCAGGTGTCTGAAAAAGTCAGATTTTGATTTTCAAAGTAGAGTCATCGAGCCAGCCTGCAATATGATCTACTGCTAAATGGACCATGTGACAGAGGAACGTGACCTTTGGAGATTCTGCACTAACAGTGTCGTGCATCTCCCATCTTCAATTATTGATTAATCTGTGAGAAAGTCTTTAACATGCCATCTGACATTCAAGTACAGCTTCACTGGGAGAAGAAATTCCATTTGCTGAAAGGGGCATATGGGTGACTATTCCTGTACACATTAAAGATATAGTTTGTAGCATTTAGTGTGTACATTCTTGGTTCTTTGACTGAATTATTAAATATAGAAACAGGAATGGCATTTAAAAATATAGAACACGATAAAATATTGCAGTCTCCCTTTCTCCTCTGCCAACACATCTAACAACCTCAGACCAATATCCTGTGCCCCAGCAAAAGAAGAGGGCAGGGACCAATCAGCTGTCCACATTCTCTAATTAAAAACATGCAGCACAAGAATCACTGCTAAAGTATTCTTCATTCTAGGCAAGCGGACTGCAAATTGAGTCAACGTGATGAAGACTTGAGATTTGGAGTCAAAACATCCAGGAAAAAAAAGAGAGAACACACAGACTGAACAGTACTTAAAGACAGAAGTAATCTTAACAATGTGGAAGTAAGAGTGCCTCAGGAAAGACCTCTTCAACACATACATACTTTAAACATTCCAAACTATGTGGCAGGTTGAAATTTATTCAAAACCCAGCCTGCGTACAAAGCAAATATATGACTACATATTGGCCTTTGGGTGTATCAGAGCATTAGGTATTTATTTCTATACACCCCAATAATGCTGCCCACTTGGATGTTTAATCAAAATTTAAATGTTTGAAAGGGAAATGATAATATTGTTGCTGATGAAACATTTACCTGTCTTAGGATCAATGGAGAAGTATGGTTGCCCCTGAAGAATGCTATAAACCACTCTGGCACTGTTTCCGTATGTTGGATCGTCAGCATCTGTAGCTTTAACCTGAAGCACATATGCACCTAGAAAAAAAAATACAGCTGTTTTAATTTCCAAAAGAAAACAAAGATCAGGAATATTGCTGACATATATATAGCTTAGCCCCTTTTGATGAGGGCATTTGCTGTAGCTCTTGCTTCTTTGGAAACAGGAAAAGAACAATGTAATGTTTCAGCACCACACTGACATAAATGTAAGTAGCAGTTGCAGCAGACGGGGAAGGGAAGGCAAGGTGGGCAGGCATCCACTCTTCAGAAGACATTTACCAGCAAGTTGGAGGGGAGGGGTGATGTGCGGGAAAGCAAGCCAGTTGCCCACCCTTGGAAATGTAAATAGGTGTGGGAGTAACAGGATAATCAATTTCCCCTTCAAGAGATGTCTAAAGGCAAGGGAGGGAGGGAGCTAGAGAAGAGGGTATTTCTTGTGTGCTTTGACAGTTTTAACCACACTCACTTGGGACCATACAGTTTACCAGTCTGGCTTTGAGCGTTTGGATTTGTATAGACACCAAACTCCAAATGCAACTTGGGAGCCCCCACACTTTGCAAACCAAGATCATCAGCAGGGTTTGCTGATGTTCATGAGAGTGCTCACCACCACTGAAAAACAAGCCACATATTTAGGTGTCTACATTTGGATATAGGCTCTTAATTTTAGACAAGATTGTGTATTTGGACCTCTTTGTCCACAGGTTTAGTAACACAGCCACAAATATTGCTTACTTTTGTATATCTGCTCACCATGGAAACTCTGGTTTCCAACTTAGTGGGGGTATCAAGCACTTTAGTGTCATCTGTCTCCCTTGTTTCTAATAACAGGGATTCTACAGTTATGTTTACGAATAATATTAGTTCTAAAGACCTCACTTACAATAATAATAATAATAATAATAATAATAAGATTTCTCCAAGCCTGAAAAGACATATTAAAAGTGCTGGGGGCCTGCTCCTGCTCCTGCCATGGGCATTTTGCCATTACCAATAGCATCAGACCTTTGAAGAAATTTATTTATTTACAAAAATCTTCCCTTCACACATAAAATGGACACTGGTGAAAATATGGTGCCAGATTTAGAATGTGGGTGCCTAAAGTGCATGTTGAAAGCTAGACACAGCTCATGGCATGTGCAAAACCAACATTTTTGCACCCAACTGGCATTTGCAAAGTAAAATTTATAAGCTGGCATTGAAACCAGTATTTAGGCAGACAACCACCTGATCTGCCTGCAGCCAGACCACAAAATACCATGAGAATTAGAGCGCGGCCTCCTAGAAGAAAACTTTCTAGTGCTAGAATACAAGTCCAAAAAGGAGTCTGTACATTTTAGAATTAACAAAGTAATCTATTCACTAAGCTGGGTTTGAAATCAAGGCTTGAGTTTTGTTTCATCTACCTGCCTTGGTCAGCTTCAGATAGGAATACTGCAGAAATAGAGTACTTGTTTTTATATAGCTTTATCTGACACTTATATCAGGCGTGTTTACAGTAAGATAGTCTGCCTTGTGTCCATACATATAGGGGTACTCATAGAGTAAGTTTACTCCATTTCCCCTCTGTGTCACATTGAGAAGTAGTTGTAAAATGGTGGTCTGAAGAGAACTTTGGGGTGGTATACAGAGAGCAAACTGGCTATCCCTCCATGTTTCTGATGCAAAAGTATATTACTTTCATATTATTCCTCCATGTAGTTAATTGTGGTAGTTGCCAAAATAATGTTAAACAATCACTTATAGAGGGGGGAGTGAATGGGAAGGAAGGTCACATGACACGGTGGTCCATCATACAATCTTTCTGTTAGGATGGGGTGTATACTACAGCAAGTTTGAGAACACCTGGCATTCCCTAGACAATACCCAGGGAATACTGCAAATGCTGCAAAATTATTAGCTATAAAGGCAATTGGAAAGTTTTTAAGCATCATCATTGTACTAGCACTAACAGTGATATGCATGTCAACGTTTATTTTTCTTTAAAATAAACATCTGATCTGATAGTGAAAGATAGTCCAATATAGTCAAGGGAAAAGTTTGAGGTGATTTTTTTTAAACTCTCCCACACAACTCTAATTATGATTGCCAGCATCACTGGAGGAAGTAGAACTGATAGTGAAAATAAATTGACTTCTTGTTGGATAGTTTTGTAGATTTGCTACACTTAGGGTATGTCTATACTTACCCGCTGTTTCGGCGGCAAGCAATCGATCTTCTGGGATCGATTTATCAAGTCTTGTCTAGATGCGATAAATCGATCCCAGAAGTGCTCGCCGCCAACGCCGGTAATCCTGCTCCGTGAGAGGAGTAGGTGGAGTCGACGGGGGAGCCTGCCTGCCGTGTGTGGACCCGCGGTAAGTACCTTTAAGTTCGAACTAAGATACTTCGACTTCAACTATGTTATTCACGTAGCTGAAGTTGCATATCTTAGTTCGAACTGGGGGCTTAGTGTGGACCAGCCTTTACAGATGGTCATTGGCCAAAGCAAAATGTTAAGGTGCCACAGGAGATTTTTCTGTACTACACTGATGATCATGGCAAAGTGTGAGAGTTCATGAAAAGCAATTTGATTAGCAAGACCAGTTATAAAATAATGCTGGTCATGTTTACAAGGTGAGGGCACATTAATTAGAGTCAACTTTCAATGAACGGAAAGATTAGGGATGCAGTAAATAAAATAGTACTGCAGAGATCATCTGGACTCATTTCAGAAGAACCGTGAGGTTAGTTTTGATTTGCTGAAGGATGGGGAATGTCACATTTTAGAAACCATGAGGTGCCACAGAAGATCAAAGTCATAGTTCAATATAATGATTATGGAAGCACTGTATACTCAGACATTTATGCCTAAACTTCTCATCTAATACAAAATCAAGATAACAGAATGTGTGCTATGTAGCTCTACTGGGGGTCAGGGGAGAGACATTGGGTATGGAGGTTCTCTCTGTATGCCAGGATAAGGATCAGCATGTTTTACAATACATACAAAACCTTCCATGGACTCCCACAACAGGGGGATGAAGAGAGAGGGGTCTATGTAGCAGGGGATCTGCCAGTCCCAAACCTGTCAGCACTTGCTGGAATGCAGGGAACCCCAACAAAGCTGAATTCTGTACTAGGGAAGGGGAATGCATAGGGATTGCATGGTATATTCTTCATAGTGCCTCCTGAATCGTGCCCCTCAACTCCCACCTTGAAAAGTAGAACTTCACTGGTTCTTCTGCCAAGGGACCACTAGCATGGCAGAGGAAAAGGCAAGATTTCCCCCTTACTGCTTAATTACACTAACAGGAGTGCCAAAAAAAATATAACACAACCCAGGTTACTCACAATACACTAGAACATTAATTCACATCCTCAATCCAGCCACAGTCATAAATCTTGATACCAAACCAGGGCATAACCTATGGGATAAATATATACTATGTATTAAGTTGTAGTGATTGAGGACTTGATGACTCATGGGATTGGGTAAAAATACTGTGCATTTGGGTTCCACAGGAACCTGAATAAACAGAAATATTTAGATATGTCTGGGATGTGTCAGTATTTCAATTAGAGTTTACAGTTTCTGTGAGCTTTTTGGAGGGGAGATGCTCAGGAATTCATTTATAGGGCTAGTAAAAGTGTGATCTGTATGACTTTAGGTATTCCCTGATCCATTAAAGAAGCTAGTAAAAAGTAAACCCCAACTACTTATACAAATAAACACAAATACAAGTAACTACAATCCACATACAGCCCTAATTGCCAATGGAACATGGAGCCTTTTATCTTGAAAAATGCCCTTATGTCTATTTATCCAGTCACATATCCTCCCCACCACACAGTATCTTACTATCTTTCCACCATAAAATTCCAGTTTATTCCATTCTTTGACTGAGGGAATGTTTCTTTTGTCATTCCCCCCCTTGTCCTACCGTTCTACTTTCTTTCCTCATACAGCTGGTTTTTGTTCCCATCTCAAACAACAAACCCAATCATCTGATTCCCTGAATCCTGAGGTTTGAATTAGAGTTGGGTGATTTAGAGGTTTGATTTAAATAAACATCCCCAAATTTGTATTCTTACTGAAAGCTTGGCTGGTCCTTCAGGCTCTTTCTCCCCAAACAGATCTCCTCCTTTGAACCCATTCCCTCCACACTGTCCCCTAAATTTCAGGTTGGTTGCTGTTGTGAGGGAAAGAGAAAAGGAGTTGGGAAGCCCATTTCAGACTTCAATAGCATGTTTTAAGAGAAATAGGAGACTATCTACCCCATATAGGCAGCAAGAGTATCTGAGTAACAGAACAAAGCTCTTTCCCAACATTAACAAAACAGTAGGGGGGCTACCTTGAATTTGTACCCCAGAGTGAATAGCTTTCTCCTCATACCCCATATGGAGAGGTACATCCAATTTTTCAAAAATGGTGAATTACATTGGGGCTTCTCAATATGTGTCAGCTGATTTTCAAAAGTGTTGGGCACTAAGTAGGTCCCACTGAAATCAACCAAGATTTTAAACTTAACTTTAGGCTCCTGTTTTCGAAAATCTTGGCCACAACGGCCCCCTCATATGTATTATCAGAACAGTTTTAGGGGGCTTTCAAGCACTACAGCATAGCCCGCCAATAGTTGAGTTAAAAGAATAATTCCTTTATTTTTATCATCTAGTTGGCCAGCTACCAGAAGGGGATGCAATCCACATTTTGCCAGTGTATTACATAGATAAAATTTTTGGATTGCTTTATGCACTCTGGAGCTCAAAATACCAGAAATGTAATGTCTTGCATTTGAAAATACACCTGAAGCTCTATTACGGATTAATATTTAGAAACTCTGGTTCAATACAGCTCACATACACCTTAAAAATAGTACATAACATTGATCCATTCCCTGGATTTTTTTCCCTTTAGCTGAAATTCTAATACTGTATTGAGCTTGCAATTTAAAATCAATACTAGCTGATACACTCTAGCGGCAAAGAGGAAAAATATATCATAAATCTGATTTTACTTCAAGACATTTCATCAAAAAAAATTACTGGTGCTGATTTAGTTAATCAGTAACACTTCATTTCTAGCCTTTACAACTACAGCATGGCATCTATAATTATCACCATCATTGGTATTATTTTTAATCATTAGGTGCTCAGTTCATAAGATAGATTTAATTATAGTGTACTTTATAGTACAGCTTCCAATATGCTAGTTTTCCTCAGTTTATACTCATAAAAAGCAAGGCAGACTGTGATCAGGTACATTCATAGAATCATAGGAATGTAGGGCTTAAAGGGACCTCAAAAGGTCATCTACTTCAACCTCACCTGCACTGAGGCAGGACCAAATATACCTAGACTGTCCCTGGCAGATGTTTGTCCAACCTGTTTTTTAAAAACCTCCAATGACAAGGATTCCATAATCTCCCTTGGAAGCCTATTCCAGAGCTTAATTACCCTTATAGTTAGAATATTTTTTTCCTAATATCTAACCTAAATGTCCCGTACTGCAGATTAAGTCCATTAAATCATGGCATAGTTTCAGTGGACATGGAGAACAATTGATCCTCTTTATAACAGTACTTAACATATTTGAAGACTGTTATCAGAGCCTACCTCTGTACTTTTTTCTCAAGACTAAACATACCCAGGGTTTTCTTAACCTTCCCTCTTAGGTCAGGTTTTCTAAACCTTTTATCATTTTTGTTGCTCTCCCCTGGTCTCTCTCCATTGTGTCCATATCTTTCTGAAAGTGTATTACCCAAAACTGGACAAAATACTCCAGAAAGGGGCTCACCAATGTCTAGTAGAGTGGGACAATTACCTCCTGTCTCTTATGTATGACACTCCTGTTAATACATGCCTGAATGACGTTGGCCTTTTTCACAATTGCATCACACTGTTGGCGCATCTTCAGTCTGTGATTCAGTATAACCCCCAGCTCCTTCTCTGCAGCATTACTATCTAGCCAGCTTTTCCCCATTTTATATTTGTGCATTTGATTTTTCCTTCCTAAATGAAGTGCTTTGCACTTGTCTTTATTGAATTTCACCTTGCTGATTTCAGACCAATTCTCTAATTTGTCAAGGTCATTTTGAATTGTAATCCTATCCTCCAAAGTGCCACCAGTTTGATGTTATTCTCAAATTTTATACACATACTGTCCACTCCATTAGCTAAGTCATTAATGCAAATGTTGACTAGTTCCAGATCCAGGAGAGACCTCTGTGGGACCCCACTATTACATTTGACAAGTCTTGCAGTCTTTACATTGGTCTTACTTAGGCAAAGCTTGTATAGCTTTCATGAGCCTTTTGCCTGAGTAAGAATTTGATCTTTTATTTGTTGGATTACACACAAAATGTTCTCACATTCATATTCTATGTATGTAAGTTAATAGAGTGACACCAACGATGACTAGGGCCCATTATCCTTATACAACATTACAGTTGTGATACAAACTCATACAAAATAAAGAAATTTGGAGTTAATAGAGTGCAAACTCTGCCTTTAACTCAACCCATTATGCCTAGCTATTACAGCACATGCAGCATAGTATTTAATTTCACACAGTGATCTGAAAGAAAAGAAAGTCCAGCACAAAAGAGTCTTAAGATTCACTAGGATACAGCAGTATAACATTGTTTAAGGGCTCAATCCAATGCCCAGTGAAGCAAAAGGGAATCAGATTGGAACCTCACTATATATTCCCAGACAAACAAAAAAACAAAACAATCCCCCAAAAACCTATGTTATGGTGGATTGAAGGTTGAATGTATGTATCAGTAACACTGAAGGATAAAAACATTATAGCAATATTGCAATTCTTGACAAATCAAGCAATAAAAACCCAGGAAATTTAGCAGTTGCAATTAAAATAAATTCAAACATACTTTGGTAAGAAATGCCCTATTAAGATACAAAACAATCGTAACTATGTCCTGCAGTGATGTCATGAGTTAACCATATACTTATGATTGCATTTCAGTGCTTGCAGTCCCAAATTAGATTAAACAGATTTTATTGGGCACGTTTGTTATTTTCATATTTTTTCTCCGACTATCACTACAGACAAAAAAAGGTGACCATGCCATTTGACCTGCTCATTTATCTTTGCTGCATGCATGAGGCTTTATACACATAAGTATTAAATAAAAAGAGACCAGAGTGAACCCAGATGAAATTAGTTTCAGTCCCTGGAGGTCCTAATCTTTAACATTGCTAACAGTTGTATCATGTTAAACAAAAGCTTTCTGCTGGAAAAATATTTTGGACTGTTAGAAAACTGGCCATGGTTGTGAAATATTGATAGGACTGCTGATAAAGGAAGCACCAATAAAAATTGTTTCCCCTGAAAAAGAACCTGTTTCTGAAACCTGTTCTATCTTGAAGGGATTAAGGCCAATGTTTTCAAAGGTGAGTGCCCAAAATTAGGCCCCTAAATTCATACCCATGTTTAGGAACCTAAATAAAAGTACCATGAGTTTCAAAGGAAATGGAAGTTGCAGGTCGTCATAACCTCTGAAAAATCATGCAGCTTAATTTGGTGCCCAAGTATCAATGTAGATGTTTAATTTTAGATGCCTATATATGTTACCTTAAATTCCTTCTCACATACTCTCTCCATACACACACCAGCTAAATTATTCAAAATAAGGTAGAACTGGTGAATAATAAACTTTTATTAAGGCAAACACTTAGTCGTGTTTTCCTCAGGCAAGTAGATGCAGGTAGGCTTGGGAAACCCAACAGCAGTGTGTGTTGGTTTTGAAAAATAATATCTAGACATTATTAATTCGCCTGCCAACTCCCCAAAAAAACAAACTTGAGAACATGTATAGTGTGTGTTTTTCAGCAAGGTCATTTCTTGCTTAGTTTTTCTTATGTGGCTTCATTGGTTCTTCAACTACTCACATACATGTCCAGTAACAGGTTTTTTGAAACTAGTTTCTCATCTTTTCAATGTTATTAAGCATTGTCCATTTTGCCTGACTAACAAATGTACTGTTTTATAGTAAAGCATAAAAATAATTATAAAATCAGCCTTTATAACTTAGTTATTTCTCCACTCCATAATACAGTGCAATATAGCAGCGAATATTCATTGTCTACTAAGCAGTGATGGAGGGTTAAATTTATTACATCCGCAGGCATTTTAATAAAAAAACATCATTTTATTTTTCTATCTTTATTAATACACAAACATAATAAAAGGGACAAAATAAACAAACTATAATTTCTTCCACTGTAGATATGTCAGACTATATTCAGAATAAAATGAAGTTTTATATCATTAATATTTGATCTGTAATTTGGAAATCTTTGTTTTAGAGATTGTAAAATACAGGGAAACAGACTGATATGCTTCAGCCCTTACTCTTTCTTTTTAAGGGTGGGAAAAGGCTACATTAAAATGCTATGAAATGCCAAATAACTTTAAAGGCTTAAGAAAATGGACATTCTAATGGTTCATCAGGAGTATTTTTATTTTAAAGTAACAGCAAATGACATTGGAGGACTAGTGTATTTCAGATGGTTGCTTCAGACATGTTGATTCTAAATGGAACAGGATAATAATCCATGATTTAAACCACTCTGACCAAAGACAGAGAAAAGTATTGTAAACGTTCATGAGGGTGATCTTAGGATGGCTAGGAGAACTTCTACATAGAAAGCCAAGGGTTGTGCATTGTAAAGTGGATGCTCATGGAAATAAGGACCTTGAAACAGAAGTTAAAATCAAGATTACTGCAAGTAAAGTAGGTGCTCAGAGAAGTATCTCACACAGTTTGGATCTGCAGCATTTCCAGCCCTTGGCCCACCCAGCAAATAGAATGCTGATACTGTCTGATATTATGGCCACAAATAATTCTAAAAATTAAATGTTCATTTCTACAAGTACTAGGGGACTACTCATATGCTTAAAGTGAAGTATGTTTTAAAGTGATTGGCTAGATCAGGCCAGACTGCTCAAACCTATAAGTATAGAGCCATAAACACACAGAAACTTGTGCCCTAAATGACAATTAATCCAAAGTCTCCAGAAATGAATGGCTAGTGTACTAACCCTTGGTACAATCTAGTTCACTACAGTACTACTGTAGCCATGTGTGTCACAAACCTCATTGTGGAAATAGCATGGTCATTTGTGGATCTGGAAAATCATTACATTGTAGCAAATACTTGTATACAATAATGAGAAACATTCGCAACACAGCATAAAACTGGGGTGGTTTACCTTTCGTGTGATTTTTTTTTCTTTTTTCTTTTTTTTAAACATACAGCTAACCACCAGAAAATACCTGTTGAGCTTTTTTATTTGCTGGACATTATTCCTCAGAAATGAAAAGGGATTATCTGAAAATCATAAGGCCACAGAATTGAGAAGTTAGTTCACTGGGACCAGAACAAAATATTATGTATTTTAGGGGTAAAAATGAGGTCACAGGACTAATAAAGTTTTCATATCTACTATTATTTAAAGTTATACAATCCCAACAGAAATAAGTCTCTAAAATTAAAATAAAATAAAAACTGCATAAAAAAGGACTAATCACCAAGCCTTTTCTCACCAGTAGCTTCTACCAGAGCCCATAGCATCTCTGTGCACATCTCAGGTTGCTTCTCTCAATATGTTTTTTTTCACACAGCTCACCTCTAACACATTGAAGTTTATGTGACTTTAGGAGCCACAATTAGTGAGGTTGGTCAAACTCTCTATGCCTTGCAGCACAAAAGGATCCAGGTAAGGGCTTTGACAGTACTCACTTATAAGAGAAGCGGTTCCTCTACAAAACATATCTTATAGGAATCTTCCATTCCTCCTTCAATATGGATTAGTTTGACCAACACTCAAAAAACCCACCCTAGGTACACTAGTTCTAGCCAGCGACCACCCAGTGTCAAATCTTCCATTCCTGATAGAAGCTATCCAAAGGCAAACTACAAGCTCATCTAATTCTAGATCAAGCAGTGTCTGGATTCTGGCCAGGATACAGAACTGAAACTGATTTAGTGGCACTGATGGATGATCTCCTCTCCTCTCCATGATCAGAGGACAGACATCCACTCTTTTCCTGTTGGTCCTTTCTGCAACATCTGACACTGCTGACCACAAGATATTGCTGTCTCGCTTGAGAGAGGTGGAAAGGTTTCAGAGTAATGCACTACAATGGCTCCAGTCCATTCTTGAGAGATGCATCCAACAATCAGTGATGTGAAAATACATCTCCACCACAAGACCCCTCACTTGTGGTGTTCCAGAAGCATCAATTCTCTGTCCAGTCCTTTTCAACATATATATGCAGCCACTAGATAAACTGGTCAGACAACATGGACTCAAGTGCCCTGAACATGCAGATGACACATAGCTCTACCAACCTTTTACTACAAATAACCACACCATTAGCACCACGATGGCCAGCTGCTTAGATGAGGTCAGCTCATGGATGAAAAACAGCTGGCTGAAGCTGGCCTGAGCAAGTCAGGGGTAAATACTGGTAGGAAAGCATTTTGAAGAGTTTTCAGCAACAGTGCAGTCTCCTTTGGTTGACTGTACACATCCAAAATTGATCAATTCAGTTTGCAGTCTAGGAGTAGTCTCAGATTCGTAGCAGACACTAAGATCTCACATAGCAGCATCCATAAGTAATGCTTTCTATCATCTCCAGTTGGCTAGAAGACTGCATTCCGTTCTACAGAATGAGGATATGGCTTCATTTATTCATGCCTTCATCACTTAACTGGACTAGAGCAATATGATATACGTGGACATGAAGCCTTCAGCACTTAGGAAACTCTGGCTAGTACAGAATGTTGTAATGCATCTCCTTAGTAACACAGGCTACCATGAGCACATCAAACTTGTCCTTCACTCTCTGCACTGGCTTCATATAGAATTTTGAATGAGGTTCAGGGTCTCAGTCCTTATGTCCAAAGTGTTCCATGGCCTGGGCTCAGGGTATCCAAAAAGTTGCTTAAAAATCTTTGATGAAGACCATGGTCAACAATTTTGCTCGTTTAGCACAATGGACCTCTCTACAATAAGGGTAAAGTTAGTCTGTGCAGGAGCCAGAATTTTCTTGTGGGCTGCTCTGAGATGGTGCATGGAATCCCCCAGGATCTAGGGACCACCACAAACCTCAATACCTTCCACTGAAAATTCATGGTGCATTTCTTTTACCTGCCCTTCTCCTAATATAAACGCAAAGCAACATGTATACAAACAAACCTAAAACCCCAAGAAAACATGACTCTCTACTGCACATGCTTCTCCCTTGGGGAGAGAATGATCTAACAAACACTATGTAGCAGATGTGAAGTCATGCTGTTTAGTGCACTTCTGGAAGGTGCTCACATAATATGGTGGTAATTATACCTCTAGTTTCTTAGGGCTCGTTTCTGCAATCTTAGCTCATGGGGGTAATGCTTACTGTTAGCTAATATATGTTAGGTCTAGTATACGCCATACCAATAGGTATCATCTGCTTAGTATTAACACAACATATGTGTGTGTATATGTATATATATATATATATACACACACACACACACACACATACTAGGACTGTCAAGTGATTAAAAAAATTAATTGCGAGTAATCACACTGTTAAACAATAATAGAATATGATTTACCGGTAGTTAAATATTTTTGGATGTTTTCTACATTTTCAAATATATTGATTTCAATTACAACACAGAATACAAAGTATACAGGGCTCACTTTATATTTATTTTTATTATAAATATTTGCACTGTAAAAATAAAAGAAATATAGTATTTTTCAATTCACTTAATACAAGTACTGTAGTTCAATATCTTTGTCATGAAAGTTTAGCTTAAAAATGTAGAGTTATGTACAAAAAAACCTGCATTCAAAAATAAAACAATTTAAAACTTTAGAGCCTACAAGTCCACTCAGTCCTACTTCATGTGCAGCCAATCGCTCAGACAAACACATTTGTTTACATTTGTGGGAGATAATGCTGCCCGCTTCTTGTTTATAATGTCACCTGAAAGCGAGAACAGGTATTTGCATGGCACTGTTGTAGCCGGCATTGGAAGATATTTACTTGCTAAAGATTCATATGTCCCTTCATGCTTCAACCACCATTCTAGAGGACATGCGTCCATGCTGATGATGGGTTCTGCTCAATAATGATCCAAAGTAGAGCGGACCGACACATGTTCATGTTCATCATCTGAGTCAGATGCCACCAGCAGAAGGTTGTTTTTCTTTTTTGGTTGTTTGGGTTCTGTAGTTTCCGCATCAGAGTGTTGCTATTTAAGACTTCTGAAAGCGTGCTCCACACCCCATCCCTCTCAGACTTTGGAAGGCACTTCAGATTCTTAAATCTTGGGTCGAGTGCTATCTTTAGAAATCTCACATTGGTACCTTCTTTGCATTTTGTCAAATCTGCTGTGAAAGTGTTCTTTAAAAAAACAACATGCTGGGTCATCATCCAAGACTGCTATAACATGAAATATATGGCAGAATGCAGGTAAAACACAGAGGAGGCGACATACAATTCTCTCTCAAGGAGTTCAGTCACAAATTTAATTAACGCATTATTTTGTAACTATGGTCATCAGAATGGAAGCATGTCCTCTGGAATGGTGGCCAAAGCATGAAGGGGCTTACTAATGTTTAGCATATGTGGCACATAAATACCTTGCAATGTAAGATACAAAAGTGCCATGCAAACATCTGTTCTCACTTTCAGGTGACATTGTAAATAAAAAGCGGGCAGCATTATCTCCCGCAAATGGAAACAAACTTGTTTCTCTTAACGATTGGCTGCACAAGAAGTAGGACTGAGTGGACTTGTAGGCTCAAAAGTTTTACATTGTTTTGTTTTTGAGTGCAGTTATGTAACAAAAAAAATCTACATTTGTAAGTTGCGCTTTCACAATAAAGAGATTGCACTACGGTACTTGTATGAGATGAATTGAAAAATACTATTTCTTTTATTATTTTTATAGTGCAAATATTTGTAATAAAAATAATGTAAAGTGAGCACTGTACACTTCGTATTCTGTGTTGTAATTGAAATCAATATATATGAAAATATAGAAAAACATCCACAATATTTAATAAATTTCAATTGGCATTCTATTGTTCAGCAGTGCAATTAAAACTGCAATTATTCGTGATTAATTTTCCTAAGTTAATCGTGTGAGTTAACTGCGATTAATCGACAGCCCTAATATATATATATATATATATATATATATATATATATATATATATACACATACACACACACACACACACACATGTATAGGGAAGTTATGTTAACTGAATGTATTATGCTCTCCCCCCATGTATTATGTTCACCCATGTCAAGTATCTGACAATACTTTGCAAAGCTGAAGTAAGTTTTGGCATTAGAAACTAGGAAGCCTGTCAAAGCCAAGATAGATGAATGGTGTGTCCCAGCATAGGTTGGGAGGTTCTTCTATGCCACCTGGTTTGGAATGTAGCATCCAAAACAGATATAAGAACAAGCTAAGGAACTTGTGTGTTGAATTTTAGTGAAATGTAAAGAGTTTTGTAACTTATAAAATCATAGTACAAATACTACTCACTAACATGTATCTCTTTGAAACACAATTTCTGTGTAAGGTGAACATGTTGCAAAAATTTGCTTCCCCAAAGGAAGATATGTTTGTCTTCTTTTCATATGGTACTGTTTTGTCTTCAGACAATACATTTGACTAAGTTTGGTTATTTGATCTCTTGAACATTTTTAAGAATGAGCTGTGAATGTTCATTAGCAACACCTTTTAGTAAATATGCTCATGACTAGTCCCAACTAATCACTGTGAATAAGGACTGTACCTTCAGTTGTCAGCTATTTATATGTGCTTGTTTTTTGTTTTTGTTTTGTTTGTTTTTTCAGCTGCAACTGGCTGTACTGAAGGTTTAAAAGATATGCCATCACCTCATTTGTAAAAACTCTTCCTTTCTATGTTTATACACATTGTGTGTTTGTCACAGTGCTGGGAACTGAGGATGCTCAGCACCTTTGAAAAATCAGGCCAATTGTACATTCATTTTTAAGTTTTTATATTTTTCATAAGGGCACTGAGGAAGAAGGGAAATGGTAGCCCAGAAACCTCACACTTGCAACAATATTCCTCATCAATATTTCTCAGAATAGCTGCCTGACATCCAAAACAATGTTCATCTTCGTTTCTGAACTCAAGCAAAACCTAATCAACATCTGCCTACCTTGTTTTTTTTTCCTCTTTAGAAAACGTGGAGAGTAGATTTATGACTCACTGCAGCACTACATTGCAATTCAGATCAGGACGCCCCCAGTCTCAAAACGCATTCCCCTGACCTGTCATTGACAGTTTCAGCAAAGCTCCAGCATTGTGTGAGCGTGTGCATCTGTAAAGAGAGATGCTGACATTGCCCTTGTGGGGTTTATCTTTTATAGGAAAAAAATTACCAATAATATGTTCTGAAGATATACCCTGGAAGCTGACTCCTACATAAGTAATATGAGGAAGAAATATTTTACTTAGAGAGGCCTGTTTCTAGTTTATGCATTCCCGGCTGTGCTGCCCTGATAATAACACAACCTTGCTGGCTCCATCAATATCTTGAATACTAGACAATTGGGAAGGCATACTCTTGTCCTGTTTTGCATTCCAGACAGCACACTGAATATAATACTTTTTTCACTCTTAGCTGTCAGAAGTAGCCATGTCCACAAAAGCAATGCTGCCATACCCCATTATAACTGATGAAGAGTGGCAGCCTTTTGCTAATACCTTCAGTGCACCCACAGCTAGCGGCAATTGGCACAAGTTTCAGTGTTTAGTGCATGACTAAATCTATTTCTAATATCTCCAGAATAACTCAAGTTGATTTATACTGCGGACAGAGCGGGGAATGTGAAGGCTGGAGTTCACAACAGGTTTAGTTAGGCTGCAGCACAAGTACACTCTAATTGCATCTACAAAACGTTCAGTTTTGGATTTCTTGCAAGTTGGTTGTGCACACAAACCAACATTTCAAGGCAAAACTCGAAGAATATGCCCCAAGTAGTTTAAAGGGTAAATCATTCATGGCTGAACACTTAAGAGTCAACCCATTACCTCACTGGCAGAAATATAAATTTATAACACTACCTTTGCATTGCAAATTGTTGAGGCCAGTTCCCCTTTTCCCCTTGGATGCTGGTAGCTGGGACAGAGGTATGAGTGGAGGGTGGAAAAATATAACACTAGGATCTTTGTTTTCAGACAATTGTATTGTTTAGAGACTAGTTAGGCATTCATTTTTCCTCTTCCATTGTGATCAGTCAAATATAAGCCACTAAAAATGTGTCTAAGCTATTGGTGACTCTGTCTGCTTGAATAATTATTTAATTTCATTATTTTTTATTAATTGCAATTATTTATTTATTTATAACGCAATCTAGCTGTATACACAGTCCCAGGGCTGCCATAACGTTTACATCAATTGCACATCTGAAGAAAGCAAGGAGCTCAAAATAGCAGTTAATAAGCTGTACCCAAAAATGCACATGAAGAAGCAGCTGGGTATAAATAACTGCTAGAAATAATGCACTGGGAGAGAAGCACAAGACCCAATTAGGAAATACTAGGTTTGGTACCCATCCATTTAAAATATATGCCTTTTTAGAGTGATTTGTCCCCTCCATTCTCAATTCTGTGGACCAAGGCACTGTCACTCATGTAATTTAAATGTGTGAAAAGCCAAAACTACCCCAGCTGCCACTCAGACTGGTGTATCAAAAAGAATAGAATTTAAGGAATAGAGAAACCTATATTTGATATTTTGTTTGTTTTTATCATCATGATCAGAGTGGCACCGCATTAAGCCCTGATTTCACCAAGTGACTTCACTACGTGCCTAGCCTTAAACAGGAGTTATCCCATTCATTTGGAGAATTGTAGTGTTAGAACCATAAAGGGGACTTGCACTCATCATTGCAATGCCTAATTTAGGCACCCTGATGCATAGTGGCAGCCACAAACTCTTGTTAGAAGCCCAGGCTCTCTGTACAATACAGGGAGCGAGATGGGTACCTAAAAAAAGGTGCTGGCCATACTCCATCACCCAATAGCTCTGTGGTTACAGGACTGTGATGGTCTACATTATTATGTTCACCACTTTTAGAAAACTATGATAAATCTTGTACAACGTATACCTTGTGAGGTATCATTTGAAAACTCATAATCTGGTAAAATATGTGCATCAACACTGAATGTACAAGTTACAAGATTCTGCTGTATAGTATTGTTGTAACATGTTCCAAGTTTAAGAAAAGCAGGCCCAAACCAGTTTTTCAGAGACAGACACACTAGCACTCCCAGCCAAGTGTTACAGAGCTATCACCTGTTTAAGCGTCATTCTCCAGCCAGGGGAGGCTGTAGACAAAAAATGACATTTTATCACAGGGATGGTGCAAATGTCAAATCCACAACTGATTGTGTGTCACCATGACTCAGCAAAGATGTTTCTAGCACAAGGAATTGAATTATGAAGATGGGAGGAAAACGCTTGATTGCATTCTTCTCTGCTCCTTCATCTCTGCTCATGACGTCAATGGCTCTCAAAGAGCTGAGCTAAGGAGGAGGGGTCCCAGGCTGAAAGGAGACCCAGGCTGTGATATTTACTGCAATGTATGGTGAGACAAAAGCTTTTGCTTTTAAGTTCACGTAGATTGTTAAGTTTGGTATTACTCTTATTTTCTTTTGAAACCAATCCTGACTTTTATGTATCATCATTTGTAATCACTTAAATTTATCGTACTGTTTTATCTTAACCGGTGTGTTTGGATTAAAGTGCGTGGGAAACTCCATTTGGGATAACAAGGCTGGTGAATATATTATTTTCCTTTGATGAAATGACAGACTTTCATAAACTTGCATTGTTCAGTAACGAGCTGGATAGTACAAGGTGCATATTTTGGGGGAAACAAGGCTGGTATTAAGAATTTGTGGGTGTTTCCTTACATGTAATTCATGAGTGACAGGTCAGAGTGCTCATGTATTTAGCTGGGAATGAATTTGCATGCTGAAGGGTGTGTAAGCAGGCCAGGAGTGGATGATATGACAGCAAAGCAGTGTAAAATGCACCCCAAACTCAATGTTCCCTCTAATTTTTTACGTCCATGTGCGGAATGAATTTTGTTATGTGCACCAATATGGCGGTGATGTGTGACACATCACTGCCATATTGGTGCACATAACAAAATTAATGTGGTGGGGGTGGGGCCGAGGGGTTCAGAGTGTGGGAGGGAACTCAGGACTGGGGCAGAGGGTTGGGGTGCATGGGGGTTGAGGGCTCTGGCTGGGGTGAAAGCTCTGGGGTGGGGCTGGGATGAGGGATTTGGGGTGTGAGAAGGGGCTCCGGGCTGGGGCAGAGGGTTGGAGTGTGTGGGTGGGGGTGCAGGCTCTGGGGTTGGGCCAGGGATGAGGGGATTGGCTACAGTGACTCCTCCCACCCCCAGCCCAGAGAGGACTCTTCCCACCCCAGCCCTATTTCACCGCAGCAGCTTCGGGCCAGGGGAGAGGTTCCTCTCCCCCAGCTGCGGCAGCTCTGGTGGGACTGGACTGGGCTGAGGGAGGGGCTTTCCATGAACAAGTGGCAGACTGGCTTTGAGAACCACTGCTCTAACCAATGGACCATGAGATAGTGTAGGGTGGGCTTCTCATGATGTCTTCTGCTGAAGCTTTTCAACTTTGTATACAATATTTAAATAGTCATTGGGCCAGAGAGAGAAAAAAAGGGCACTATAGTCCCATGGTTAGAACACTGTCTGAGGAGAAGCAGGGTCCAGTCCCTGCTCCAATAAATATTTAAATATGGGGGGGGCACCGCCTCCTCCTCAGCAATGTTTTGTGTGAGTTAGGTGTGCCCTAAGAGTGTCTACCAGACTGGGCCCTGCAGGCTAGATAGCTCGTGGGGGAGACTGAGTTTGAGAACCTTTCTGGGATTTAGGCACTAAGCTGTTTGGTACCGGCAGAAACTTAGGTGCCTACAGCAGTGGTGGGCAACCTGTGGCCCATCAGGGTAATCCACTGGTGGGCCACAAGACAGTTTGTTTACATTGACTGTCTGCAGCTTCCAGTGGCCGCGGTTCATCGTTCCCAGCCGATGACAGCTGCGGGAAATGGCAGCCAGCACGTCCCTGAGGCCCACGCTGCTTCCCGCAGCTCCCATTGGCGAACCACAGCCACTAGGAGCTGCGAGTGGCTTTGCCTATAGGTGATCAATGTAAACAAACTGTCTCGTAGCCCGCCAGTGGATTACCCTGATGCGCCGTGTGCGGTCCGCAAGTTGCCCACCACTGGCCTGCAGGGTTAAACAGCAACTCAGCAGGGGTTTTGAGGATCTAAATATTGGACTTAAGGCACCTAAAGTGGCAGTTAGGTACCAAAATCCCTTCATGGATTTAGTTCTTGGTATTTTGGGGTGAAAATATGCAGCACAGAATAAAACGAAAGGCACAATCCACCTCCATAAAGCAGTATCAGCCTCACCATGATCAAAACGTGCTTCTCAGCAAGCTTGAACAGAGGTTGTGTGATTACCACACTTAGTCTATTCAGTGTGGACTGTAATATACTGGAATTGATATCTGGTATTTGAAAATTAATGTGACTAGATGGTTGTAATGACATTCAAATACACAGCATTCATTATTATATGCTGAATGCCTTTCAAAATCCATGCCATCCTCCAAGTACCAGCTGAAACAGTACCAATGGATGAAATATTTTAAAACCATTTAGGCACCAGCACACACTTTTCCCATCCAGTAGCTCCCTGGAGACCTTGAAGGTGTGACAAAGGCCTTTAAATTGTGACAAACAGACCTAAATTGATGGATGTGACACAGAGCACAGGAGGAAGCTTAGCATAATGTTCATTTCTTTAATGCGTAAAGTTGTTCATGAGCTGAGTTTCACACCCCAGCATTTCAAATGTCAAATAATTTACACAGTACTTAATAGTGAGATAACTGCAGGTTTACACAGGACAGAAAGAAATATGGGTCTGAAATAAATGTCATCCACAGAGTGTGGCAGTTCAGAAGACTTTGCCTTTATTTGTGATTTGCATTCGATACAAGCATTGTGCGTGAAGGCTTGGTTGTTTGAACTGTTTAGTCCAGATTTTGAAAGTGATTACAAATAAATGCATGTATCAACCACTCAGGAGTCCCAGATAAATAAAGCTTGCAATTCTGGGGTAGAGTTGCAAAAAACTCATTGGTTCCATGTCTCAGGGGTTTACCAGACCCTTTTTGCTAATTTTGTTTGCTTAGACCCATATTTCCAAACCTAGCTCATGAGTGTGGGTGCCCAAGCAGGATACCTTACGAGACCCAGCTTTTAAGAGGATGGGGGCTTAGCACATTCTGAAAATCAGATCAAGGGGTTTTGCCTACTTTGTGTTTCCTTATGAAAGCTTCATACTGTGACATTCCTGTTTGGTGTTATCTGGACCGGTGATCTGCTAGGTCACTCCAATCCTTGACTCTGGGAGCCACCCTTATCCTGATCTGCTATGAGAACCCCCACTCCTGGGCTGTTCACACACAGCCTCTGGCATGTAAGCTGCTCCTTGGATTGTGAAACTGAATGACACTAGCCAATATCTCCAGTCCCAGACACAACCCTAGGAACCTCCGTCTTGCAGTGTCAAGTTATGCTCACTGGACGCTGTAAGCTTATATGAGTTCATCAATTTAACACAGAAATTGATATATATCGGACTTGTTATCCCAAGAGGAGTCTCTGACATGCTTCAAACCAAGCACACTGCTTTAGGTAAAATAAACAAACAGATTTATTAACTACAAAGATAGATTTTAAGTGATAGGCAAAAAGTCAGAGTGGTTTCCAAAAGAAAAGGAAATATAAGCATGCAGTCTAAACTCTCAACCCTATTAGACTGGGCAGCAACTAGATTAAGCAGTTTTTCCTCACTCCACTGGATATTGCAGTCATTAATATACAGGTTTGTTCCTTAAACCTGGGCCAATCTCCTATGTTGGAGTCTTGTCTTCTTCTCAGCGTCTTGGGTAGTTGCAGCATAGGTGGAGGCAGGAGAAGGGTCTGGTATGTGTCCACTTTGTCTGTTTTATATCCTCAGTCCATGTGCTTGGGGAGGACAAGTCCAGGCATGTCTTGGGGGCATTGCTGAGTCTCTCCAAGCAAGGTTGAGCAATTCCCCTGGTGTGGCCTCATGCAGGCGAGTCATTGCATTGTAGCTCCCTTGCTGGACAATGGTTGTTGATCGGTTGTTTGACACGCCGCCCGGGCATTGGTTACTTTCCTTGCTGTTGCCTCTTGGGAGCTAAGATCTGGCTGATTCCCCAAGTTACAGCATGTTTTAGTGACCACCATACAACACAATTCTCATAACTTCATATGCATTAAGGATATACATATATGGATAGAGAAATTACTTTCAACAGATCATAACCTTTCCCCTGATACTTCACAAGGCATGCTTTATATGTAAGATCACTTTTATATGAAAATGAGGAATATGGGGATGACAGTACGCTCCCCCAAGGTATAGAATGTCACACATACATCTTTAGTCTGGGGCTCACACAGTTTCATGGCCAGGCAGAAGAGATTCATATGCAGATTTGATGCTGAATACAAGTCAACTAGCTACTTATTTCTTAAAAATTACATGGTATATTCTCCTTCCCCCCACCTCCCATGTTGTTATGTTTGTGCTAAAATACTGCGCAACAACACCTGAGATCAAAATCTTTTAGCCCATAGAATATCAGGGTTGGAAGGGACCTCAGCCATGTGTCCCAGGGTGCTCTGCTCACCCCTGGTCTGGCACCTCCTCCTGGTCACTCTGGGGATTTGCTCTCAAGGCTAATGCGTCCATCTGCAATTTGCATGCCATCACTCTGACTCTGGTCTGCAGCCCCTCTCACTCCAAGACCTGCAGTACCCTCTTTCTGAGTTAGCCCTCCAGCTAGGTCACTCAGTGTTCCCCCTTCAAGGGTTCAGTCCATCAACAATCCTAGGTGTTTCCCCCCCATTTACTGCCCCCATACCATTCCCTCAATTGCTGATAGGGGAACCCAGGCCCGGCATCTTCTCCAGGTCCCAGTCCAGGGCCCCTAGCTCAGCAGTTATAGGCCTCCTCTCTCTAACCTCACTGCTCCTTCCCTGGACTGCTTCCTACTCTCTGGCTCCCCTTCTCTCTCTGGGTGTGCCAGCCCCAAGAACCCTCTCGCAGAGAATGATAGCCCTTTCTCAGCAGCTATCCCAATCTGAAGACAGCTTCCTGGCTTTATGAGCCCCACCTATTCTACACAGGTGAGTCTGTTCCTAATTAGCTGCCTACAGCCAAAAGCTCCCCTGTTTGAAGCCTAATTAGCTGATTGGGCCCTCCTGGATGAATTCCACTCTTGCAAGGCTAGTGTGGGGATCTCACAATATCACACTATCATACAGATGATGCTTGATATTTAGATGACTCAGGAATGGATTTCTTATAGAATGGCACAGATTCACTTCTGGTCCCACACTGGCTTCTGCTGCTATAAACACTTGGTGGCTTTAAATCTGCCAGGCATGAGACTGCTGCAGAATATAAGAAGATGAAATCTCCCCTCCTATGGTGGGAGGTCTTTAAGCAGCCGGCATAACCCTAAGTGGTGCTGGTTGGGAAGGGGGCTTAGATGCGGTAGCCTTAGAATGTAATCCATCACCTTTGCAGTTTCTGTTGAGACACAACTACAATTTAAAGTCACACCCCCTTGGTAGAAACCCAAGGGAAGAGCAGATGGCAAGGCCCTCAGACAGAAAAGAAATCAGCTGGTGCAGAGACGTATAATTTACTCCTCCCTCTGCCAATATGTTTGAATCAAATCCTATCTATTCACTTTGAAATTCGCTTTTTCCTCACAAAAACTTCTTTCCATGTGCCAGAAATTCTCATTTCCATCTTTCATTTGCTCCCCCTTCCTTCCCTCCCTCTCCAAGTTAAATATTAATGTATAGAAGATCTCAAGACATATTAAGCAATATTATTCATGGACCGATACACAGAAGCAAGTTCCTCGGGATATTGATTCCAAACCTGCTAGTTGTCTTGTTACCAGCTACTTAAGATTTTAAGCTAAATCCTTCATAAAAGATACAGCATGATTTTCCATTTGAGTTTGAAATATGTTCTGATAATTCTGCTTTTGGGTTGTTGGGTCCCACTCTCCCCTCCCCAGCTGCAAATTGCTAAGCCTTCTAAGAGGCAAACTTAGGCATGATGTTCACGTGGTAACAAGCAAAATTATATTTAGAAAGCAATGCTGACTATTACACTAAATAATGCACAGAACAGCATATACCACTGGTGGAAGGTGTTGATTTTGTTTTAATTTAACAGTAACATTTCTTTGATGGCTTACCTACCACTTTAAGTGCAAAGTAATAAAAGAGCAATAGGACTTTACTGTACAAATCTACTTGTACTAAAATTGAAAATTCTTTGAAAAGGTCATCTTGTGTAGATTGACTACATTGATCATTTTCTATTCAGTTCCATAGGAATTTTTCATATCCTCCTGTTTCTTCTGCTCTCCAACCAGGCAGCAGCTGGGAAATAATAATAATAAAAGCCAAAACCTTGTTACTGCAGGCTGAACTGCTGGGAGCTTCATGAAAATCAGTGGGGTCTCACCCAAGGGTCCTCTCCGGTGGAGCAGCTTCTGAGATCATGACTAGATTGTAAACAACCTATTTTTTAAATATTTTAGCCTTCAGTGGAAGTGCAGATGTGCATTTTTAAGACCTTTTTTTTTCATCCGAAGACCACTCTTGGCTTTGAGATGTACATGAAGCCCTGAAGGAGTTTGTTTTACATTAATCTCTTCCTCTATCCCTCTTTAATAGCTCTTAAACAAACAAACAAACAAAGCATTTTTTGCTTGACAATTATCCTGAATACCTACGGTGAAACATTCAAAATCATTGATGTTGGAAATTTTAACATTGACTTCAATGGGAGCCAGCTTTGGCTAGCATTGAGGGCCTTTGAAAATCCTTTGAAATCTTTAGGGATCATTTGAATCATTTGAATAATGTTGCTATTTCAAATCTAAAGAAAACTTCTTTGATAACCGTTTTTTTTCAAGAGTTACAATTTCACGTTCCAACTTAACTGATCTCCTCAATTGAGAACTGAATCGTACAATAGCTAGCTAAACTTAGTAACAGGGCTTGGGCATATTGCAGCATTTTATTTATGGTTTGTTTTTATTTTTTAACTTCCAAAGATTTGGGGCAAATAAATACAGGCTGAATATCACATAAAAGCGATATATACTGTAGTACAATAGAACATTCACCAGTAATTCTGCAGCAGAACTTCTTTCTCTTTACTTATATCTATGGAACTTCTCAGAAGAGATGGGCAATGTGTATACACATGCTCATGTAGTAGTGGGGAGGAGTTGCTATATTGTCTGATGTCTGAATGCAGTCATGCCTCAATTTCCCTACCCTTTCAGTAGTTAGTTTTATCCTCAATCAAACCAAAAAGTCCCCCTATTTAGGGGTAAAAAGCCCAAATAAAATGAAAACTCAAATCTTCCATCCAGCTTCCTCTTCATCTTCTCTCCTCTTTGAGGTATAATGGTACTTCACTAAGTCTCTCCCTCTGAATGCAAGCAGTTCTTTCCCTTGGTTGCAGTTTATAATTGCACCATGTCGGGGTAGTACCCTGGTGCTCAATGTGCCATACCTCCTGCTACCATGCACTCTGTCCTGAGACCCTTAACCGTGAAGTGGCTGGTTGAGCCAAACTCAACCATTCCTGTTTTACTTTCCCCCATGTCCACTTTCTACGCTTGCCTATTTTCCTCTGAGACCTCCTACCAGATTCTTTCCTCAGGATTATTCAGCCAATCTCCTTCCCTGACTCTCTCTCTCCTCTGAGAGCTCTACTGCTGGCCTTGGCCCAGACTCTAGTCAATGGAAAGTCCCACCAGCAATCTGCTGCTTTCCCAAAGTCTCTCTGCAGTAAACAGAAGGGAGCTCCTAGATATCCTTGTCACCTTCCCCAGCATGCAGTGCTTCTAGTCTTTGACATTCTCCTCCTCTGTTCCAAAATACCTCGCTTCTTCTCTTTGCCTCCTCCCCTTGGTTATATTTTTATTGACAAATTTAATTTTTTTTCAATCCAGTTGGAAACCTGAAAAGAAGATATCAAGTTTTCTGGGAGTGTATTGTGTGCAAAATGATTGGCACAGCTCTACCAGTTAGTCTTTCCATGTTTATGTCCCATGACATCCATTGCCAACAACAGACTTCATGCCAAGATACTAGGAAAAACTAGCTTTACTGTGACACTTTTGAAACATGGTGGAATTTTAAGAGAAATCTAAGAATTGTCAGGTCACTTCTAATGGTTTGACATTTAATTTGAGCATTTTGAATTTCTCTAAAGGTGCACCATGCTCTTCCTAACATCAAAAGCAAAAAAGGAAAACAATGATCACTTCAAGGAGAGGTGTATACGCAGATAGTGGAGAAAATAGTCTCATTCATCTCTTAGATAAAGATGCTAAATATGAGATGTATATACGAGTCTGGTTTCCATGAAATTTGGTATGCATGTGGAGGTTGTTGTGAATGAGGGAATATACTCTTTGGCCATTATGTAAAAATGTTTAATTAATTTTCTTAGTCAGTTTCAATGTGTTTCAATTTCATTCTTTGGTCTGTTGGGGAATCTCACAGGTGACTGATTTTGCACCTGAAATTACAATTCTGTGTAACTGAAGCCACATTGTAGCCTCATTAGTATAGCATGTCATATTTTGGTTCTGATCCTATAATCTAAATCTTGTTAAGACTGGAATTTTTTTTTTAAACTATCAAAATTAGTATCTGGGGTTTTTGTTTGTTTTTATCCATTCACGTCTGACATGGGTGATGAAATCTTTCTCCATTGGATTATTTTCTTAAACAACGTTCATACTTGTGATAAAAAGTGATCAAAACATTTAAAACACAGAAGTTAGTATTACAGAAGTCACAAAGTCCTTGGGGGTAAACAGTGTAGAAGGCAAAACATATCTAAGCAGTTCAGCTTTGTATTTTCTTCTTATTTTCTGTCTCTTCTTTATTGGCCATGATCAATATTGTGATCAGACAAAACTAACCCCTTTACTCCTTTATTATTTATTAATAGCTTTGTATAGATGGCTTAAGGAAATGCCTGAGAAATTATTTTATTTTTATTAGATTTATTGCCATCTGAAATATTTCCTAAGTGACATTTATTGCACAAACAATACTCATGTTAGCACCACACAACACCCACTCAAAATGTGGTGATTCTATTGTCACCTACTCTGAGTTTCCTCCTCCTATAAGTTAATTCCCACCTCTTCCACTAAAACATTCTAGTTCAGTGCAGCAACAAGGCATTCATTATAATTTTCAACAATTCCTTTTATAAAATGAGTTTCATACCATGAGATGGCGCCATTTTCCTAGCAGGATACAGAACATATGCAAACTCTTCAGTTCTTACTCATATACTATATTTAATAATCGATATCTGCCTCTTTGCTATTTAATCTGTGTCTTGTATATTTATGAGTTCTGTGTCAATATTTACAGGTAACCAATCACAGAACACATTTCACAAGGAAGAGATTACCCAGCATAACTCTAATTGTCAGATGTGCTTGTTGTCATTTTCTTATTTTCATCATTTGCTAACTACTTTCCTTACTTTTATTCACTTAAGGCAAATTCTTCCCTACCCTCTGCACTGCAGAGCTGCTATGCTCTGTACTGGATACTGTACATTGACATGAATGAACGTTCAGCACACAGACCTAGTTCAGAATACATGAGAGATCATAGTGGCAGGTCAGAGAAAGGCATGCTACCCTGAGATGATCACTTATGTTTCTACACTTGAGGTTAAAAGAGTAAATATTTTCTTAATAAAAAAAAAAGTTCAAATCATTTAGATAATATTCCCCTCTGCTGATCAGCGACATATCTGTGTGATGGGCTGAAGCATCTCTGCTCTGCTGAAGTGGCAAAGAGCCACACTTTTGTCACTGTCACTCTGTGTTTTTATATATATATATATATATATATATATATATATATATATATATACACACACACACACACACACATACACATATATACACACACACACACACAGATGTAGATGGCCAAAAAAAAAAAAAAAACCCACCAATTCAAGTTTTTCATTTATGTATTAGGTAGAAATGTCTTTTTCTTTGCCCACTGATATGTCTAAAATATACTTTTAAAATGTTTCTCTTTTGGCTTATCAAATTCAGCTCTGCCATGAGATGTATCTAAACATTAGAAAGAAAAATTGCACACTTTTTGCTGATGTGTTGTTATTTTAAATCACTTTTTTAAAAAAATTATAACTATACCTAATTGAGGAGAAAGATTACATGGAACTTTTTGCATCAACTGGGTTCTCTCTTTTTCACATGCGTGCATGTATGCACGTACATCTACACACAGTTGAAATAGCAAATAAAAGCCTTAAAGAAAGTGCAAAGGGGCCCAATTCTCATTTTCACTAACATCCCTTTACACTGCTCTGGTAGTATAAAGGGCCATAACATGAGCATAAATATAATTTGCAACCATTTTAAGGCCCTTTTACACTGCCAGAGTGGCATAAGGGGGCCCTAATATAAACGAGCATTGAATCCTTGGAGTAAACAATCCAGTGAGATAAAAATGTGACTTTGAAAATGCACTTGTCACTAGACACAAAACTTGATGCACAAGTGACCTCTTTAGCAGGATATATGTTGCTAAAGGCCATTAAGAATCTTTACATGAAAACATGTTGTGGTAAAGGACAAATAAGGGACTTTTATCATTAGCAGTGTTTTGTAGATCTTATTCTCAAACTGATAAAAACTGGAAATGACTTAGAATCAAATATCAGCTCAAGCAAAATTAACCAAGACCCCACAGAAGTCCCCATCCAGACTGTGAATTCTGTTAACACCTAGTCTCCAAAATCTGACCATCATAGATGGGTGATCCAATTGTATTTGATCCAGGATATACTGTATACACAGACACACAAAATGGATCTGTCAGTCAAAACTCCCATTGGTTTTGATTGGAGCAAAATCAGGTCAATGTTTAACAATGACCAGCAGCATTAACTAGATATTTTTTAAAAGAGAAGCCTAAAGATTTTTATTGTTTAAAAAGCTTTTGCTATTGATCTTGGGAAGCTGAACCATTTCATAACTTAAGTTCAGTGTAACTTTATACTATGCCTGTCTTATTTTAAATTGCTTGTGGTTATGACAAGGTTTTTATGTACTGGCAACACAGATCCAAATAGTATTACATTTGTAAGCATGTTATACAACTGCAAGAGCAATAGTCTGGACCAGTGTTTCTCAAAATTTTCAGGATTGCATCCCTTATTCAAAGTCAAAATTTTCCACAATAGCTTTACTATAAAAGAAAGAGTAAAAGTGTATCAGTGATAAGTCTATATAATTTATTTAATTTTGTTTGTGTACATGCATGTGTGTTTCAAATTGTGGATAGAGAATACCTGACCTTAAAGGGTAAGGGAGTGAGTTTTCCTTTTGCTTTAGGTTGCAATATAATTTTCAACACCACATGACACCCGTTCTCCCACCCCTATTTCCTTTCATGACCCACATGCCTTTGGGGATTGTAACCCCTGGGTCAAGAAGCATTGGTCTATAGCATGGTTTCTGCTTGCATAAACATTTCAAAATATCTCTGTCCACACTAGAAGCTGAAATCATGCTAACACTATGATAGCTACAACAGTGCCGAAAATGGATGTAGATAGAGTCTATCTGAGTTGGCAGTAGAAGCATGCTAAGTGATTTCCACCTCGGATACTTCTGTTACCACCTGTGACCCCATGCAGAAATGTTTCCTTCTTCCAGATCTAGATCAGTACAAAAGAAGAAAAAAAGGGGCCCACTGCATAATTAGTTGTAACTCAGGCTGTGCTACAGGCTGACTCCCAGGTCATTCACTATTTGTCTAGTTTAACAAGATAATGTTTTCAATTAACATCAAAGGAACTGTTTAAAATGTTCACCTTATTTCTAGCCTGAATTTGCCTAGCTTCAGCTTCTAGCCACTAGATCTTGTTACGTAACATTGTCCCTGTAATTTGCTAAAGTAGCCCCTCACTTGTATTGTTTTAAACAAGAAAAAGTAAAGCTGTGATGACTATAGAATACAATTGTGACAGCGTACCCCATAAGGCTTTATGGGGGGACGTTTATAAATGTATGTATGATATAACTGGCTGTATGCTTGCTTGATTTCTAAGTAAGCTCTGTGAGGCATTTGGTCAGCTTCTTTAGGAAGGAATTCACCAGGTTAAGTACCTGATCAGGAAACACTTGGGGAACAATGCATCTTGGAATGCTCCAATCCACATGAGAAGTCTTCCTGGAGACATGCAAGATGCCATGTGGACAATGGCGTCGGCCTGCAAAGACTGAGTCATGCAGGGGCATGTGACTTGCCCAGGTGACTCCAAAACTCCATCTCGGAGCTAGACTTTGCAGAGGAGGGAGGAGGGGGGTCTCCACCCACAAGAGAGAGTCTATTTAAACCCAGGGGAGACCCCTCCATTTTGTCTTCAGCTGGCTAAAGAAGGAGCCTCTCCACCCCCCCCAGGATACTTGAAGGAGACTGAAACAAAGGACAGTAACTACAGGGGGTGTGAGTGATTGCTGGACCCAGGCTAAAAGGAGATTAGCCTGTAAAAGGGAGCATTCTGGAACTGGTGAGGAAATTATCTGTATTCAGTTTGTTTAGGCATAGATCTGCGCATTTTGTTTTATTTTGCTTGTGACTTACTTTGTTCTGTCTGTTACTACTTTGAACCACTTAAATCCTACTGTCTGTATTTAATAAAATCACTTTCTATTTAGTAATTTACTCAGAGTATGTATTAATACCTGGGGGAGCAAACAACTGTGCATATCTCTCTATCAGTGTTATAGAGGGCGAACAATTTATGAGTTTGCCCTGCATAAACTTTATGCAGGGTAAAACAGATTTATCTGGGTTTAGACCCCATTGGGAGTTGGGCATTTGAGTGCTAAAGACAAGCGCACTACTGCGAGCTGTTTTCAGGTAAACTTGCAGCTTTGGGACAGGAGATTCAGACCCTGGATCTGTGTGTGGAGCCAAACAGGAGTGTCTGGCTCAGCAAGTCAGGGTGCTGGAGTCCTGAGCTGGCAGGGAAAACAGAAGCAGGGGTAGTCTTTGCACATCGGGTGGCAGCTCCCAAGGGGGTTTCTGTGATCCAACCCGTCACAACAATAAAGGTACATATTTTTTGTCTATTTTATCAATGTGAATGTAATTGAGTGTGATTAATGAGTGACATTTATAGGGATTGTGGTGTTAAAGACTCAGGAATTCTTCTGACAACATGCCACATACACTAAGGCTACACTACGGGGGGGGGGGGGGGGGGGCGGAGATTGATTTCAGATATGCAAATTCAGCTACGGGAATAGCGTGGCTGAATTCGACATATCTGAGCCGACTTGCCACCATCCTCACAGTGGGGTAAATCGACCGCCGCAGCTCCCCAGTCGACTGTGCTTACTCCTACCTGGTCTGGTGGAGTATGAGAGTCGATTCGGGGATCAATTATCGCATCCCGACGAGACACAATATATCGATCCCCAAGAGATTGATTTCTACCCACCAATCCGGGTGAGTAGTGAAGACCAGCCCTAAGTGTTGAATGTAGAAGTCACAGAGGACCTGGGACAGCTCTCAATTAAAGGGACACAGTCAAGATAGAGCATATTGAAAACAAATACTCCTCACCAATATTGCTAATAGAAAATTAGTCCACTGAAATGAAATATTTTATTTAAAAAAAATAAAAATTGACTTTTCATCATTTTTAAATAATGTGTGCACTTGTTCTGCTTCACTCAAGCTTGGCTGCTGGACTAGTCAGGTTCTCTCATCAGTTTCACTGTCTGATTTTTACACACCAGTACAATGTTGCAGTGTTTGGGCTTCCAGCCCCAGAAGGAAATATTCACTGGGCCCAGAGACGGGGTAGAATATACAATACTACCATTTTTTAAATTGTATAGGAACAATCACCACCATCAGCAATGTTGTTTACAGCATGTTTTACAAATACTACCCGGAGGTAGCTGCATAGTGGTAAATGAAGCAATACCTGACCTAGCATACAGTCTGTATTGCACATTCAGAGCTTTCTGAATGCAAGACACTACAGACCTGAAGGTTGCTAATTCAACTGTATTCTCAGTATAACAAACAATTTGAGGAATTTATGTCGCCTTAACATGGTACGAGAATGTATTTTCTATGGCGATAATCCCTCTTTGCTGAACATGGAGCCTAGGGTCCTCTCCTAGCTGATGGACTGAGGATTGTCTGTGCTGTGGGGTTTGTCAAAGACAGAATGGATGTAACTGGCTTCACAATTACTTGCTTCATTTTTAGCATGGCAGGTAGGTGAGGAGGGCTGTTGGGTGACACCATATTGGGACTGAAGACGAACCACCTAATGAACTAATATAGTCACATTAAGCATGATACATTGCACTCTCATCCCTTACCATCAAGGGAAGTACTCCTGTTCTTTTTATAAAGCTTCAGTAAGTAGCATCAAATGTACTGAAATGCTGACACTTCTTTCATCCCTATTTCTCTTCAATAAGGGCCCAAATTCAACTTCCTATTAAGTCAATGGAGAGACACCACCACCCCACTGACTTCAGAGCAAGCTGGATGAAGCCCTGTGACAGCATACAAGTGACTGATAGCACAAAAGACTGGACACCATTATTGTAATCACCTTTTTATGGAGAGGGGAGTAAACTTTTTTGTTCACTTCAGTTGGGAAGAATTCCCTTTAGCACTGTTTGTTATAATGAAATTATATGGAATTATTCTAGGAGATATAGGTGAAAATCATCCCTCAGTGCTGCCATTCTCCCATGTGCACGGCCGGTGCAACCACTAGGTGGACTAGGCGGCCGCCTAGGGCGCTAAGTGGTTGGGGGTGCCAAAAAGCGGTGCCCCAAACATTTTTTTTAAACTGGGGAGCACAAGGCTCCCGCTGCTCCCCACCTCCTGGCTCCAGAGGGGCTGCCCACGGCGTGGCCAGTCCCTCCCCGCAGAGGAGCAGCCGGCAGCCAAGCGGGGAAGGGGAGGGTCTAGCGCTAGCAGCTGCGCCTTCTTCCCCGCGCTGCAGGCTGAGTCGGGCTCCCTGCCGCCCCTGGGGCTCTCAGCGGCAGTAGGCTCGGGCGGGCTGGCTGCCTGTGCCACCGCTGAGAGCACCTGGGGGCGGCGGGAGAGCCCGGCTCGGCTCGCAGCATGGGGAAGAAGGCGCAGCTGCGCTTTGCTCTTCGGGCGGAGAAGCTGGATGTCTATTCTGCCTGCAAGGTACCTAGCTGGGCCGCAGGGAGCCGCATGGGCCCGCAGAGCGCCAGGGGGTGGGTAGGTCCAGTCCCTGGCCTGGGGAACGAAGTATGTGGTAGCAACCCGGACACCCCTCCCCCAGCCAGTGCCTCCAACACCCACCGACCAGCTACCTTCTCCTCTGTGCACCCCCCGCCCCAACAACCCTCCCTGTCCTGCCACTTTTGCCTCTGGGCAACCTCCACCTAGCAACACCCCTCCCCCACTCCCAGCCATGGTAACCTTCACCCCTGCAATAACCTCGGGATCCCCCCCCCCCCACTTGTCATCTCCCTTCTGCCCACTCCTCCCTTGTGCAAATCCCTCTGTGCCACCTTCACCCCGCTGCAACAACCCCGGGCACAGACACCCCCCCTGCCTGCCAGCCCCTTGCAACAACCTCCTCCTGCTCACTTCTCCCTTGTGCCACTCCTCTCTGCCACTGCACCCCCTGCAATGAGCCCCTTTTGCCTCTTTGCAATCTCTTCCCTGCCACTACACCCCCACCCCCTCCACCTCTTGGCCACCTCCATCCCCTGCAACAATCCCATGTACCCCCCTCTCTGCCACCTTCATCCACTGGAAGAGTCCAAATACGACCCCCCTTCTTTGCTGCCCCCCCGTGCCCCCTGCACTTTGTGAACATCTGGGCCCCTGGGGGGAACTTGGCCATAGGAAGGTGGGGGCTGGACATTGGAGGGGGAGCGCAAGGTGGAAGTTTAGCCTAAAGCGCAAAATATCCTTGCACTGGCCCTGCCCATGTGGCTGGTATTCCAGTCTCCATGGGCTGAAATAGCAGCCACAACCCCAGTTGAACGGGGTGTTCGGGTGACTGGATACGAGAAACACACACATCCCAGGGCCCCTTCCCTGTTGAATCTCTTTTGATGGCCTTCAACACAAGTCTATGCACAGACTCGTTCCATGGCATCTAGAAGGTGCATATGCACCCCATATAGCCACTCTATCTGCACTTCACCCTTTTGGTGCTTCTGTGCATGACTTACATGGTTCTGTAAGCTTTACCCTCTGTACCATGTGTGAATTCCACTGTCAGTGCATTCAGGTAAGTCTGTTGCTAAACAAAAGCAAATCCCTAATATTTTATTTAGGATTCACACATGCCATTTCCTCTTCAAAGCCCTTTATACTCATTAACTATTGAAACAAGTATATCACAACATGCCATACACACACCTTAAATAACTGTTTAAAAAAACAAATTACAAGTGTATTTAAAGTTTTAATCTAAAAAGGGCAAAGCAACTGCAGGACATTGATTTAGATTTCATAATTAAATTCACAGAGGAACTTCAATCCACACCTGTACATACTTATTTTTATTTTCTCTTTAATCTCCATATATTTGAATTGAATCAAATTAAATTAAATTTGAAGTGACACCCTACCAGCATAACTTCAGCCCCTAGCTCTGCTTTCCTCATGTGCTGATGGAGAGACTGTGATTCCTGAAAGTGGGCTCAGATTTTTAGGTTATTATATTAAAATCGATACACTACTTTGGTTTTCTTTTCTTATAATAAATTTGACTAATTAAAATTCCTTGGGCAATATTCTGTTCTCAGTTTCATGCCTGCAATGCCACTGAAGTCACTAATTAACATTTAATCAGATACCCAATAACTTCTTCTTAGGAAAAGAAGATAAGGAAGGGAGCAGGAGGAGGGAATGAAAGGCTGGAAACCTCAAATGAAAGGAGGATTAATCAATCCAAATAAATAACATAGGTGTAACTGATGACTGAATTTGAGCTCTCTTCTTTTCCTAACTTTGATGCCTTTATATTCATAATAAGCTTGGAGTTTCTTTTTAAAGGGCAAAATAAAAATGAGAAACTGCTTAGTTATGATTCCACTTGAATAGCCCACTGCTGTTATTATTGTGGGGTAAGATACTAGGCAGGTGGGTGGTGGAATGTCTGTTAAGTACGTACCCTGGTAAAAAAAAAAAAATGGATCCATAATTCCTTACCATTTGTAACAGTGGAACTGTAATGTAGGTGGGATACAGGCATTTTTATCTCTTTCCCACCTATCCCTAAGTCAAGGTGGTTAAAAATATTTACCCCATCTTACAGTACAGATACCACCATTGCTATCACAAGCAAAGCTGTTTTGGTAGAGCATTGCAGATCTGAATTTTGGTAGTGTAGTCATAGCTTGACCAAATTGTACTTTCACTATGCAAACTATGGCTACACTGCAATCCGAGGTGTGATGTGCAGTTTGGGTAGCCATACCCAAGCTAGTTTTTATTTAGTTACCACGCTAAAAATAGCAGTGAAGATACAGCCTGCATTGAAGCCCATGTCACTGCAAAAGCCCACGCAATCTACATGGGTTTGTACTTGTGATGCTAGTCCATGCTGCTGCTTCTTCACTGTTATTCTTAGTGAACTAGCTAGGTTAAAGCTACTGCTGGTACACTTACCCAAGCTATAGTTGTACCTTTGCAGTATAGGCATAGCCTGACATTATGAGCCCCATGCAAAACAGCTGCCATCAAGCTGAGTCCTTCCATTGACTTCAGTGGGCTTTGGATCGTGGCCTATAAGAGCTTTTTGCTGTACATGCAGGAAAAGTATTTTTCACAGTTTTACTAGTGTTAGGAATACCTCAGAAGGTGCAGAGTTTGGGTTTGGATCAGATAATGCCTCAGGAGTCTGAAAGCTAATCCAAACCTTATCTGAGGCTAGGTCTACACTACCTGCCTGAATCGGCGGGTAGAAATCGATCTCTTGGGGATCAAATTACCGCATCTCGTCGGGACGCAACAATCGATCCCTGAATCGACGCTCTTACTCTACCAGCAGAGGTGGGAGTAAGCGCCGTCGACGGGGAGCCGCGGAGGTCGATTTTGCCGCTGTCCTCACAGAGGGGTAAGTCAGCTCTGATAGCTGAATTCGACCTACGCTATTCGCATAGCTGAATTTGCTTATCTTAAATCAAACCCCCGCCCCCCCCCCCCCCCCCCCCCGTAGTGAAGACCTGCCCTAAATCCGTTGAGTCTTCAGAATTGAGTTTGAAATCTCATGAGAAAAGGCTCTTTCAAGAAGGTTTCCAATACTCTGCTTCCAGTCGGGCTGGAGATATTGAAAAACACCCTTTGTTAATGATTTGTCAGCATTTTTTTTGGCACCAGTCTCAGCTGGAAAGCTGGAAATGCAGATGAATGTGCAAATATCAGAGAATAAAACTAACCAAATATTTCAGAACTTTCCAAATAGTTTGGATTTGGTTCTAGGATTTATTTAGAGGGCCTTTTGCTTCTCGTTTCCCCATGACCTTGTCTGCCTATACCTATTTTTTACTGAATATTTAAGTCTCTCTCTATTTTGTATAAGATTGACTTTACATTAGTTTCAGAGGGGTAGCCGTGTTTGTTTTTACTGATACAGACTATGAGGAGTTCTTGTGGCACCTTAGAGACTAACAAATTTATTTGGGCATAAGCTGTTGTGGGCTAGAACCCACTTCATCAGCCGCATGGAGTGGAAAATATACTAAGCAGGTATAACTGTACAGCACATGAAAAGATGGGAGTTCCCCACTTGGTAAAGCAACTCCCATCTTTTCATGTGGTGTATACACAGCAAACAGTGTAAGGAATTCAGGCCCTGAGGCAGGGCATAGTCATAGGCAGTCTTTCTCCTGGCTCAGGCAGATGGCAGACACAGGCCTCTGGGACTCAGGGGGTAGGTGGCCACCCCATGGGTGGGGCAGACTCAGGGGGTTGGGGAACCAAGGCCTACCCAATACACGGGGTCCCAGACCAGGGCCCTGACAGTGGCAGAGGGCTCCACCACTGGATCGGTGGGGATCCCACCAAAACATGCTGACTTGGGTTCTGACAGCAAAACTGGACCAAAGTCAGGTTTCCCTAGGTACTTCCTAACACAGTTTGGCAAGGGGTTGTGTAGTCCATGGGTCATCTGTCTCATTGGACTATTTGGGTACTGGCAATCCTAGTCACTACTCTCAGCTTCCTCTGGGGTCAGGGTGCTCCTTGGTTTGGGATAAGAGCCCAGGGTCTCCAGCGGCCTTGGGACATCTTTCTCCTTCCAGATTCAGGCTCAACTGGGCTAGAGGCCCTGTCTTTTATACTTCCTGTCCCGGCCCTTAGCTTCTGGCATGAGGGGCAGGCCTCACCTGGCTCCACCTACCGGGGAGCAGAGAGTTGTTCCTTCCCCTTTGGCTCAGTGTGAGGCCACTTCCCCTCACTATACACACTTATAACTCTGCTGTCCATCTGCTTTTCCTATGGGTGTGATATCGATAAACACCAACTTGCCAAACATTCTACACTTCCATCTGTTAATAATTAGCTCGTGTATACTACTGTCTCTCACACAGTGCCCTTAAAAGTGGCCCACAGCTTGCTGCTAGAAACCTAAATACAGTAACTCCTCACTTAACATTGTAGTTATGTTCCTGAAAAATGCAACTTTAAGCGAAACAATGTTAAGCGAATTCAATTTCCCCATAAGAATTAATCTAAATGGGGGACGGGGTGGCTAAGTTCCAGGGAAATTTTTTCACCAGACAAAAAGCTATTTTTTATATATATATTTATTTTATACACACACAGTATAAGTTTTAAACAAACAATTTAATACTGTACACAGCAATGATGATTGTGAAGCTTGGTTGAGGTGGTGGAGTCAAAGGGTGGAAGAGGGATATTTCCCAGGGAATGCCTTACTGTTAAATGATGAACTAGTATTTGGCTGAGCACTCGAGGGTTAACATGTTGTTGTTAATGTAGCCTCACACTCTACAAGGCAGCACGAATGGAGGGAGGGGAGACAGCATGGTAGACAGAGACAAAGACACACACCCTGTGTGCAGGAGAGAGAGAGAGATGTGCATTGCCTTTTAAGTATGCTGACACCACTCTAAGTACATTGCCTTTAAAAAGATCAGGAAGTTGAGACAGCAGCTGCGGCCAGCAAGCTCTTTCCGTCCTGAGCCCTGTCATGTCCCCACCCTGCTCTATGTGGAGAAGAGGTAAACAAGGGGCAGGAGTAGGGTGGAGAGGGACACCCTGACATTACTCCCCTTCCCCCTGCACAGCAAGCAGGAAGCTCCCAGAAGCAGCTCCAAGGCAGAGGGCAGGAGCAGCACATGGCAGGTGGGGGGGAGGAACAGCTGAACTGCCAGCAATTGATAGCCCGCTGGGTGGCTGCAGCACAGGGAACTTAGGGGAGCAGGGAGCTGATAGGGGGGCTGCCAGTCCACCCTTGTTCCAAGCCCCCACCAGCTAGTTCCAACGGACTGCTCTTCCTGCAAGCAGTGGACAAAGCAGGCGACTGCCAAACAACATTATAAGGGAGCATTGCACAACTTTAAATGAGCATGTTCCCTAATTGATCAGCAACGTAACAACAAAATAATGTTAACCAGGACGACTTTAAGTGAGAAGTTACTGTAACTACATGCTCAAAACCACATAGAAATATCAAAACATGGAACCCAATGAAATATCTCTCTCTAGTCTGGGATTTACTAAACCGGATGTGACTTGCAAATACCTATTATCATTCAGTCTGTCACAGTTGTTGGCACTTATCAGTTATAGACACATCCATTCTAGCTGCTAGGATCATATGATATGTTCACTGATTCCACATGAAATAATATTCATTTACTTTCACTAAGTTTTCTTTGAATGTTTGATTATGACCTATGTGGCAAAGCTGAAATGTAACTTTCATTTGCAATTTTTTTTTTTTTACAGTTTTATAAAATCTCACTGAATTATCTATGGCACCTGTAATAAAACACTATTGTAAAATTATGTTTAATTACTGTAATAGTTATATTCAACAAATGAATAAAGCAACAAATGTAAAATGAAAGCATCACTTGACATATGGTCTGCTTTATTTTCTAACAATCTGGAAATACGGATCAGAAAATAATGTTGCTCTACAAATCTGAAATATGTTAAGAGAGTTTTCTACTTTCAAGTTTATTCCCTCTGGAAAGAGGTGATGACGTTTGGGAATGGGGAACTAGCGTGGGCACTTTGTCATGAAAACAGTCATCACCTTGGATGTTGAGTGAAACGTTTCAACATTTGCAGTAAATGAAGCATGGAACACATACTCTAAGGCATGACAGCCAAATTACTGGGTAGGTAAATATTCTGTCTTGGTGCCCTTTCACTGTCATATACCGTTAAACACTGAAACTATGGTTCTGCTGTGAAAAGTAACTATGAAAAATGGCAGCTTCCTGCTTCCTATGTTTTCAGAGTTGCACTTGGTCACCTTACCGACTAGATTAGAGTCCACTCCTGCTTGTTACCTTCATTTGTTCTGTACAGCTAACATAGCTATAGGAGTGCAAGCAGGAGCTTTACATCTCACAGACAGAATTGTTCACTAAGTGTCAGTAGCAGAATCTTAATGATTGATGCATCATGAAGAATAAAGATGATGGTGTTGAAACTTAATTCACAATTCCGTTCATGGTAATAATATCTCAGAAACAATAAATTTATATTATCTTTTTGCTTCTTATACCTTGCCTAGCACTGCATCATTTTAGATTAAATCTGCCCTTGATATTACAATGGTTCTTTTCATAATTTAGAGTTTATGAATAAATAGTCAAAGAACAGCTAGAATAGTTCAAAGTCTGTGCTAAATGTGAGGAAAAAATTGAAACACCGTAAGAAGAAAGAGCTATAGGGTTCTGGAAGGAAAAGTTTCTCCAAATACACACCAAGCTGGCAGTGCAGCTGCTTAGTTCCTGCCATCTGGGTGTGTCTAATTAGAAACTACCTAGAATAGGCTCTCACAGAGCTATTAAAGGAGAAGTTCCACAGCAGATGCTGCTTTGAATCCCTGAGGGCTCAAAGATAAGGCTGCAAGAACCTGTGGATCACCGAGCATTGGGAATATCATATCACCTATCATGGGGCTGTTGTACAATGCAATGTTCCTAAAAGAGCTAACTATCACTTGTGTTTAGAATTTACATGAAACCCTACAGGGAGTGATGATTACAGAGAACAGTGAATATAAAGAAAGTGAAACAACATACATACAGCTTCATGCTGCTAATGCAGACACACCGCAGTTTAGGCTGAAGTGTTCCCCCCCCCCCACTTCCTTTGAAACCTGATTTTCAGCTTTTAATATCTCCATTTCAAATCAGATTGAGCTAACACTGAATTTGTGTACTTAATTTCAAAACTTTATTAAAAAACACACCCTAAAATAATTTTGAAAGGTTAAATAATGTTTAGGTCTGCATCAGGCTAAAGAAATGTTACTTTTTTTCCATTCTCTAGCTAAAAATGGGCTATTTTTTATTAAATGTGCCAACCTAGTCTGGACTAGTACTTTCATAGTTATTTTGATATAGTGAGTAAGTACTTAGGGCATGATTATACACGGGGCAGCTACCCTGTCCCACACCCCATGCCACCATGGCTATGTTTCTATTTTGAGCATAAAGAACAGGAGTACTTGTGGCACCTTAGAGACTAACATGCATCCGAAGAAGTGGGCTGTAGTCCACGAAAGCTTATGCTCTAATAAATTTGTTAGTCTCTAAGGTGCCACAAGTACTCCTGTTCTTTTTGCGGATACAGACTAACACGGCTGCTACTCTGAAACCTATTTTTAGCATGACAGCTTGATCAAAGCTGGGGCCTGTATGTCTACCTGAGCTGGAAATTACACCTCCAGCTTGAAGTGTAAACATACCCTAAAACTAGGTCTATCATTGCAGCAGAATGTAGAGTACAGATATTGTATCTGTGTTCACTGGGCATGCAAATAGCAGTGTAGATGGTGAGGCACTGCTTAAAAGAGTAGAATACAGACACACCAGCACCCTAGGTTCTCTATATGTCAGAACTCTACATGACTTTCCACACACCCAAGCAGTGCCTCTCATGTTAACACTGTTATTTTTAGAAGTGTAGTGTCCCACTGCCTCCTCACTGCCAGAACCTTTCCCTGGCAGATGGGAAAAGCTATGGCCAGGAGATGACAGTGGGGAACTGCTGCTGCGTCCTCCCTGCTACAGCCTTTCACTGTCATGTGCAGCTTGTTTCGGAACCCTGGGTGACGCTCCAAATGGTGCAGACCAAGATAATGTCTGTCACTGTATTTTTATTCTTTATTTCTGAATCCCCAAATACATTTATATATATAATTCATAGTTAAAAGGTGGTCTTAGTGTTTTTTACAGTAGTCTTATGAGAGGTATCCTCAATAATGAGTAATATTATATGACTCTCAGAAAGCAATATGATTTATTTCACCAATCTGGCCTGTTCCTCTTACAATCCAGTACAAGAACTTTTCAATACCACCAGCAGCCATTTACAGGCTCCAGTAATTCAGTAGGAATTTCAGACACCTGAAAGTTTAATTGACAGGCCTTTTGACCAATGGCATAGTTAATTGCTACATCTTAAAAGACCCCAAATTAGCATAATCCATTGTTGTGAGTAAATTTGGAGATGAAATGAGTTTAGTGGCGTCAACTTAATCTACAGAGGAAAAGTGCCCAGAATCACAAATGTGATCAGATTGTGTTATGATTTTGTTAGAGTTAAGCATGATTGAGAGCTTATGCTTAGGATATGCACAAGATTGAAATAGCATACTTGTTGCAAGAGGGGACCAGAAAATGTGTTGGCAAGACAGGGTGGAAGAGATTGCAATGCACCTGTCTTTTATAACGCCTGTTCCTTGCGAATGCTGTCAGTTTGGGTAGAGTCGAGCTTTCAGGAGCCAGGCAATTTTCTTCCTTTTACTAAGGAAATAAAACTTCTCTCCATGCCACCACCTTATCCTGTCATTTGAAAGGTTAATAATGTTTGGAAATTTTAAAGGAACAACACTGTTAATAGTATTTGCATGCCAAATATATTTTAATACTAAAAAGTTATGCATATTATAGTGGGATCAGCAATAGCACATTCCAGTAATGATATGCCCCTACATCCGGGATTGATGGCTGGGAATCCTACACTTGTAAACATTCTGATAAACATGACACATTGTACATGGTCTCTTGCCTGCTCAGTCTCATGTCTACTCTTTAGAACAATATTGTGCCTGCAGAAAAGTTTGTCCAACCTTTGTTCTGTGTTATGAGGGAGAGGTAACCATGGGTTTTGATTGGTACCACATATAAATACCTCAAGTACTCTCTCTCTGGAAGTCCCAGTTTCTTATGACACAGCTGAAGTGGTATTAGCGCCACATGCCTCGTTACATCTCAGCACAGTGATTGATATCTTTGTGCCACCAAAAGGAGGATTGAAAGAAAGATAAATAGAGTTTATGGGCACTTTTGAATGCCAACAAGCGAATGCCTTGGAAACATCGCAAGACAATCTACAGGTGTCAGAATGCATATGCTGCAGAATGAATGTGCAGCCTGCAAAAAATAAATGCAGTGGCAGAAATTGGCACCAGAAGGAACAGTGAACAAGGGTGAATGTGACAAAGTTCAGTTCATACGTTTTGCAGTTGCTCCAGGAAACAGGCCAACACGCAAAGTGGAATTATACATACTAGTCACTGCCAGGGTATGAGATGACACTTGATATGGTGAAAAAAAAAAAAAAAAAACCCAAAAAACAATGAAAAGTTACCATGAACTTCAGCCTGAGAAACACTGGCAAATCAGGAAGGCACCCTCAAGGACACTCTACCCATAGACAGCCAAGAAGCAGTTTGGAATAGAAGATTGCATGTTACCAAGATTCATAACTTGTAATTGCCTAATAGTAAAGCAAAGGTGTGAAGCATGTTCCACTCTAAAGACCGTGAGATCTGTCAACATACTTCTGACACAGCTTCCATTATTTCAGTAAAGGAATATGGAAGGATTGAGGTAGAACTGGTATAGCTGAGGGCAGAATTTGGTTCAACATTCTTAGTTTAATCAATGTGTCATCAGTTTGGGTTCCTTTTATTCTATATGTATAATGGACATGCAGAAGGTGCAAGTATTGCCAGTGCTTAAAATCTGAGGTCTTGATTCAGCACAACACCTACACAGATGCTTAAATCCCACTGACTTTAGGGGGATTTAGGCATGTGATTAAAATTGAAGTTAAACATGCTTAATTTGTATTCTGAAGAGTGATCAACTTAAATATGTTCTTAAAGTAAAGTATATGCTTAATTTATTTGCTGAATTGGGTTAGAGACCTGGAGGGATATTGGGAAAGATTGAAAATGTGCAAAAGAAGGAATATTTGCTAACGTTTTCAGACATGCTAAGTTATTTAGACACATAAATCCCAATGAAACTCAGACACACAAGTAATTTAGGTACTTTTGAAAATGTTGCCTATTGTCCTGTCAGCACATGGGAGATCTAAGTGTACAACTCCTACTGACTTTACAATAGCTACCTACATAAAATCACCAAATCTAAATCGAAGAATACTCCTTTTAAGCAAATACAGAGCTGAGAAATTCTGAAATTTCCCAACCCCCATGGAAAATTTCACCAGCATTTTCAGTGAAGACATTTTCCATGGAAAACGTCAACTTTTTGGCAAAAAATTGAACACTGAAAATGTTCAGCTGAAAATTTGTGATCTGGAAATGCCACTGTAGTGCCTCATGGGAGTTATTATTCAGCTGCCTCATGCCTCCATTCTCATCTATGGGCTGGGGTCCCTGGTTGGACTGTCTCCCATGATGCACCACAGTCTCCCCTCTTGCTAAGCTGCCATGGTACACAATGGCAGTGTAACTCTAGTGCATCATGGGGGATTTAGTCCAGCTAGGGAACCCAGCCCACAGAGGAGAATGGGATCATGAGGTTCCAAAAATACGACACCCACGGGTAACCATGGCTGAATTTCTTAATCGAAACTGTGTTGGTCAAAACTTTTTGCTTTTTAGCTGTTCATTTCTCCCCCCCCCCCCCTTTTTTTTTTCTGAATTTTCTGAAGAAATCGTACTTTCCTTGAAAAAGTTAATTTAGCTGAAACCCCACATTTCTGTCACAAATCAGTTTTAATGGAAAAATATTTGACTAGCTGTATGCAAATAGCAGTGGAATGTCAGAAGCCCAAACACTAAGATGGGGAAATAAAATATAACTCAGGATACCCTGAAGAAGACAAAAGCCCCATATTTGGTATCAGCATATCAGATAAAGAAATCTCAAATCCAGGTATCAAAAAATTAAAGTTGCTACCAACAATACTAATGCACAAGAGCATTTTAGTTTCTATAGTCTAGATGATAATGATGTGATTTTAAAAGCATTCCTATAACTTTTCACCCTTCTTCTTGATGATAGAAATACATATATAAAATGTTATGTTTGCTGTTCTCCATCAAAGAAATCTCATGACAGGGAATCAGTATCTTGCTAACATAGCCTGTGAAGAAGAAAAAAGAAATCATGACCCCTGCAGCTCCATGACAGTCAAAAAGAAGTGCTATCACAGACTTTTACACATGTCTGCCTCTTACCATAGGAAAGAAACAAACATACTGTGGCACTGACAGAGACTGCTATTGCTGCAATACAGAAGAATTTTGGAGCACAACTACTATAGGTAATGCTGAAAAACAACCATGATAAGGTGAGATCCTCCAATCCTGTGTGACAAAGTTCCTCCTCTATCTTGGTGGGTCCTGCGCTTATTGGTGGATTTTCTTGCCTCAGAGATTCACCATGTGGGCTGGGGAACAGCCCAGAAACTTTCCCCCCTGGAAGAACCCACAGTCCAGGTCAATTGGGAGGTTTGGGGGGAACCCGGGCCCGCCCTCTACTCTGGGTTCCAGCCCAGGGCCCTGTAGACTGCAGCTGTCTGTAGCACCTCCTGTAACAGCTGCATGACAGCTACAACTCCCTGGGCTACTTCCCCATGGCCTCCTCCAAACACCTTCCTTATTCTCACCACTGGACCTTCCTCCTGGTGTCTGATAACACTTGTGCTCCTCAGTCCTCCAGCAGCACACACTCTCAGCTCCTTGCACTTCTTGCTCCCACCTCCTCACACTCACACCACAAACTGAAGTGAGCTCCTTTTTAAAACCCAGGTGCCCTGATTAGCCTGCCTTAATTGATTCTAACAGTTTCTTCTTAATTGATTCTAGGTGTCCTAATTAGCCTGCCTACCTTAACTGGTTCTAGCAGGTTCCTGATTACTCTAGTGCAGCCCCTGCTCTGGTCACTCAGGGAACAGAAAACTACTCATCCAGTGACCAGTATATTTGCCTTCTACCAGACTCCTGTACCCCACGGGTCTGGGTCTGTCACACCTGCTATCTAGTTACTTATATGGAACTCATCACTGCCAGATCTGAGCCATTCAGCATCTTTAATGGATTTTATTCTCACAGCTCCTGTTAGGTAGGGAAGTGTATTGCCCACTCTACAGAGAGGTGACTGAATTCCAGGGTAGATTACGTGATTTTCCCAAGGTCACACAGGAAGTATGTGCCTGAAACCAGATACCCTTCCTATTAAAGTTTTTCACTGAATGAAAAGTTCCTGAAACATTTTGATTCAAAATGTCTAAATGTTTCATTGTGAGTCAATCCAATTTTGAACTGCATCTACCTGAGTTACCATGCCTCATGGGGGTTGTAGTTAAGATGTTTCATGTCCTCATTATCTCCTAAGGGCCAGCCTCTCTGGCCAGACTACAGCTCCCATGATGAACTGCACTCATAGGACTCCCAGGATGCACTTTGGCAGCTCAGCAAGAAAAGTGAGTAATGGAAAATATAGTCCTGCCAGGGAATCCATCCCATAGGGCATGAGATGACTGATCTAAAACTCTTCAGGCTATGAGATGTCAAAGCAGCTCAGGGGGACACAGATTAATGTCAACCCAACCTAAAACCAAAGTTTTGTTTAAGTTTTCCCAAATTAAAAAAAAAAAAAATTTGCATTTTCCATGGAAAATTTTGAATCAGTTGAAACTAAATTTTCTGTCAAAAACATTTTGATGGAAAAATTCTTATCAGCTCTAATAATAGCAGAACATGAAGTTCAGCCTAAGCTTACGTCTGAAGGCTATCTGTTCCTGAAGTTTCCTACAGGACTTCTCTATCTTTGGTCTTTGTTCCTTTTGACCACAGGACCACACCCAACTCTTCTGGTGGTAGGAACAGGCTTGCACTGGACAAAATGAGTCAGCAGAACTTTTTGCTATCTTTATGCTGGATTCTAACTAACTAAAAGGGAGGGTCAACAGAAGAGATTGACATCCCCATACAAGGACCATTTGTTTTGGGTAACCATACCCTTGTAGCCACATAAAATAAGAATGAACACATATCTGGCCTCAAGCAAAATATTTAAGTACACTTCTTTTCAGCAAATCACTAAGCACATTCTTCAACCCACTGAAATCAATGGGATTTAAGGGATGGACCGTTGAATCAGGGTCTTAAAGATTAAATGTGAACAAAAGTCATCAGAATTTATTGTTAGAATGATTTAAAGATGTGTGGTTATGTAACAGATGGTTCCGTCCCCTTTACACTGCTCTTGCCTGTCTTACTTTTGCCTCTTTCTGGCTCTGCTTCCTACTCTCCCTCTACTGACTAAGGGCAGAACAGGAAGCTGGGAACTTCTGAGATCAAAACCCAGCTATGGCACTGATTTCCCCTCTACAGAATTGGGTAAGTCACATATCGCCTTCAGTTTCCCCATCTATGAAATGGAGGCAAGAATACTTACCTGCCTCTCAGGGTCATTGTTGTGCTACAGAAGGACAAAGTATTTTTTTAATTAACAATAATTATTAATATTTGAGAATTCTATAGTGCTTTTCCTACTAGGATCTCAAAGTACACCTCTACCCCGATATAACGCTGTCCTCAGGAGTCAAAAAATCTTACTGTGTTATAAGTGAAACTGCGTTATATCGAACTTGCTTTGATCCGCCGGAGCGCACAGCCATGCCCCCCCCCGCCAGAGCACTGCTTTACCGCGTTATATCTGAATTCGTGTTATATCAGATCGTGTTATATCGGGGTAGAGATGTACTTTACAAATGTTGATGATTGGTTAAGCATCATAACATCTCCATGAGGTTAGCCAGGATACATATTGCATTTTTTTTAAAATACTGCTTTCTTCATTTCAGTTTTGTATATAATTTTTTTAGGAAAGATAAGCATGTTTTAATATATGCCCTTTGAAAAAGGAATAAGAAAAGGCACTGAATACCAAAATCAGTTGGGTTCAAAGGGACACAGAGATGAACTGTAGATGCCTAACTGTCTGTGTCTGCCCACTGGTAAGCTTGTAGCACTCCTCATTCATTATTATTTTAGTCTCTTTCATGTTACAGGTTACTTTTTACAGTAACCCCAAACTTACTGAAAACCATTATTAACTTTTCATACAAAAAGAAAAGGCTCACAGCAAACAGAAGACAACGGCAGTATAGGGCATGCAAATAACTCCTACACATGATGCAGGCGTGAACATTTAAATAGTTGTACTACATACCTCCATTCTTGAAGAGTTATAACTATGATGGACAGACAATATCTAGATTTGTTTTGCATTGTAGAAATTATAATGACAGATAAAAAACCCTCATTCTTGTTAGAGCTCTTGTGTGTGCTCTGCAATAGTTTTGCCCCCTACTTTGCATTTTTTCCTGTTTTGATGATCAAAATCATTCCCCTCTGGAGACCAGATAAAACATTGCTTTAGTTTGCACAGTGGCAAAGGATTAAAGAAAAGAAAAAGGGAAAAAACAGACTAATGAAAAATAAAGCTCAAATTGTAAAAAAAAAAAAACTTTGCCACCCAGAGTCTTTGAATGTCATCCAGGCTGGATTGTGATTTCACCCTCCTTTAACTTCAGTGATAATTTTATTCTAGTCATTTGTCTTTGTAAGCCAAAAAAGCTCCTTTTATCTTGTTTACATATAGTCACAAATTCTAAAATACATAGCATCATTAAATGTATTAGTGAGTCTTGATATAAACAAAATATTCAAGTACTGAAATACTGAAGGTGAAAAAAAGACTTTTCTATACATTCAATAACTAACCTTTTCTCTACATATCTCTATTCCTTAGGTCATACAAACACATGTCTTTACTTCTTTACTAAATATTTTCTTAACGTGTTTCTGTATATTTCTAATAAAGATGGACCAAAAGTGCTAACTTCCAGATCCTGATTTTAAAAGATAATGAACAAACAAAAACCCAGCACCACCACCATCACCAACAAAAAACAATTTGAGTGTGTGTGTAGATCCCAGGTTTTGTATTAACCCATTACTGAACTATGGGCCAGCTGATAAATTGAGATCTGGGCCTGATGCTGATCTTCCAGTCGCAAGGTTGAAGGGTGCTTAGATCCAGGAGTTATAAGAGCTGATCCATAATCCAGAGAAAATCAAGAGGAGTCTTCCTATTCACATCTACGTGTGTTGGGTCTTACCCTTAATGTCTGATCCAGGCCCAATGGAAGTCTTTACACTAATTTCAGTGGGAGCTGGATCAGCCCCCAGTGCAGGCCTGTCTTTAGTATCTATCAAATCCATGCATTTAGGACCATCTATAAATACGTTGCTAAAATTCCACTTACTGATTGTCCAAACTGTATCTCTTTCAACCCCTTTCCCAGAGTAAAAGAAAAAGAAAATGCTGGCAGATCCCATGTTACTGTCTACTACAAACTTGTAATCTCTTGACTGATTACTCAGAACACAGCTAGAGGAAACTAAAATATCATTCCTCTTGTTAAATGTCAGTACAAGGACAATAAAGTAAAATAAAATAAAAACAACTAGGCACTTCCTCTGGCACAGATACTTAGTAATAAGAGTTGATTTTTCCAAACTAAGCTTTCTGCCTGCCCGCCTATTTCCCAGTCCTTTTGGCACTGTATCAATCAAAGAGTGGATACAAGTCTTTTCTAAAGAAAAGAAAATGACAGTGATGCTGAACCTTTTTTCAGACACTGCAATTTAAGTGTAAGATCAGATAGCAAAAGAACAGCTACACAACCAAGACGGGAAGTAAAAATGCTATGGAGTGGATGTTCATGGTTAGGAATGTGCTTTATGCTCAGGAAATGATTGGTTATAACGTTTATGTTTGGGTCAATCATTATTTGACTGTTTAATGGCCATAAACCTTTCCTTCGGTGTTCAACTATGGGCTATTGCCTACCTCTTCATTCTACAGTTCCTTTCCTTCACGTTTAATTTCCTGATTGCCTCCTGCACACACCTCCGCCACACACTCACCTTCACCTTATTTTCTCTAGTGTGGATCTCCTCCATTTCCCTTCCCTGCCCATACGTTGCCATCTTTGCTGCATCGTTTTGGATTTATGGATGCAACAAGTGACAAGTGCACACAAGCATTGTAATGCATACTCCCCCCTGACAACTTAGGTATTTATATCATCCCGATTATTCTTGTATCTAAGCACTTTTCTGTTGTAGATAAATCTCTGATAATTTTCATATGACTTTGCATTGTGCCTCTTCATATAAGCTTGTGGTGGGTCTACCCACGTGTGACCTCTGTTTTCATGGAACTTTGTATCAAAGCCTCATTTAGAAACTTTGCATTGCCCTTGGTATAATATTATAGCCCCTAAGGATAGAATAAGATAAAAGAAAAATTTCTTTTTGCTAGCAGTAGAACAAGAGCTCTCCCCCCCCCCCACTCTTAATCAATTGCCCTGTTGAATGAATGAGGTGTGAATGAGCAAGGCATGGAAGGCAGCACCTCCAGACAGCCTCAACTGTTGGAGAGGGGCTGGGAGCCAGACCCAAGGACAATAAAACGTGTCAAGTGGGCTCATTAAAAACAAGCAGACATACTGATGGCCTCGGGGGTTAGAAGCAAGCACCTTCTTTGGAAACACCCTCTTTGCAGCATTGGGACAACACTCAAAAGAAAGCAGCACAAAGGACCAATGGACACAGACACAGAGTTTGAATCTGGTATAGATTTGCATAAGAGAAAAGCTGCTATAAAAGTGAGGTGTCTTGCAGAGGACCCCGGGTCTCGTCTTGTCAACATGGGAGCATCGATCCGGATTGGCAGAAGCCCGGCTCCACCCCCTCCCCCATCTAACTCACCTGGCCAGTGAAGTTAAGGGGAGCAACTAATTGGTAACAACAAGACGGAGTGTGTTTGTGTGTGTGTGTGAGTGTAAGTGTAATATATTATATGCATATGATACAGTGTTAATGAATACATGTATTACTAATAAATGTGGTGTTTTGTCTTATTCCCCCTGAAAAGATCCTGTGCAGTACTTTAAGTACAACACTGTCTCCAATGTATCAACAACACCCCTGTGAGGCAGAAAAGTACTATCATCCCAGTTTTACAGATGGGGAACTAACATGCAGGGAAACTGAGTCCCAGATCCACAAAAGTAGTTAGGTCCCTAAACCCCAGATTTAGGCACATAAGTACCAGATCTGTCTCCATTGTAATCCACAAAACTCCTGCTGAAGTCAGTAGGTGCCTACACTCACTTTGGCACTTATGTTTCCAGGTTATAAGTTTCCTAGGAGCCTAAGTTTCTGCCTCCAAACATGTGCACTGCTGTCTCTCTTTAGGGGTCTGGCTGCTTAACTCCTGCCTAAGCCCCAGAGCAATCTACCTACTGGAGGCAGAAATATGTTCAGCTGCCTAAATTGTGTGCAGGGCTTGATCCAGTAGGCATGCTCAGAGGCCGCCTACCAGCTTGGATCCCATTCAAAATCTGGACAGAGGAAGAGGTGGTGGTGGTGCCCGCCTCATAACTTTTAGCCCAGTGAAAAGAAAGTTCACACAGAATGTGGAAAAGCCAGGTTTAATTCCCTCCTCTGCCTAAGGAGAACAAAGGATTTGAACATGGCTCCCCCATAACTCTCAGGAGATGTCTCTAATCACTGAGCTATTCTGATGTGGAGATAACATCAAACTCTCCTGTTGAAGCTGTTTCTCTGTAGATAAATAATGAAAGAGTGATTGGAGCAGGGGGACTGGATCCAGGGTCTCCCAACTTCCAGGTGAATGTCCTAACCATTGGACTACTGAGTTAATTCGTACTGTCTTTTGCCCAATGACTGTTCCACTGTGGATAAGTTGGACTTAAATTGTCCTTGGGTGTGCATATGCATGAGAGAGAGAGAGATTGAAAGTCTCTGTGGTCAGGACACACACCTACAAAGTGGGAGACCCAGGATCCAGTCCCCTTGCTCCAACCACTTGTTCATTATTTATCCACAGTGGAACAGCTTCCACAGGAGAGACTGAGGGACCCCCATATGAGAATATCTTATAGCTTATTGATTAGAGAAACCTCTTCAGAGGTGGGAGACCCCTGTTCAAATCCATTCTCCCCCTCATCTAAAGAGGGGAATTGAACCTGAGTTTCCCACATGCGACGTGACTGATTTAACCACTGGGCTAAAAGTTATAAGGTGGCTGAACTCTGACCCCATTTTATGTAGCTTGAGAAAGGTGCCTAAACTCATTCTTGTGAGAAAAACCTCAGGCACCTAAACTGAACACACCTTTCTGTCAGCATCTCTCCTATTGGCTAGTTTAGGCAGCTCTCTGCCTAGAGTAGTGTCTTTTGTGAATCACATGCTTAGGCACTTATCTCTTCCCATTCATTGTACATGGAACCTAGGCACCTAAATCAGTCTTTGTGGATAGCAGTGTTGTTCCTGTGATTGTCTATATGTCACGACACTCAGCATTGTAATACCCAACACCCTTTGGATTCTGCCCCAAGTGACTTGCCCAAGGTCACACACAAATTCTGTGGCAGTTCAGGGAACTGAACCCTGATTGTTTGGGTACAAGGCTAGGGTCCTAACACCGGACTATCCTTCCCCTTCTGGGACATGTGAGCAGGAGTTAAGTCCTGAAGTTACTTGCAGATCCAAATCTCCAGCACTGCAATATAATCTGCTATGCAATAATTCTAGGTTCACAGAATCATTTAGCCTTTCTTTAGTTTGTAAAATTAACCTACTTATAGATATAGATATAGATTTTAAAGAAAGCTGTCTAAAGAATGGCCCCTGTTAACGTGATTTGCCTTGAATGTGAATGGAGCATAACATTTTAAAAGTGGTGATTGAGGACAGTTTTCAAAACTATTAAAACAAATTGCTGTTCCTTCTGCCTTAATTGCAAACTTCACCATAAGAAACTACTTTTAAGATATAGTTATTTAGAAAAGATTTCTGAACACAGCTGATTGTGAAGTCTCAGCAACTATTACACAATGTAAGAAGTACCCAGAAGCTCTACTTCATTATACATTTTTAGGTAAAACAATTCTAATTTGGGTTTCTAAAGTCAGGCATCCAAATGAAATGTGCCTAATATTCACATAGGCATAGTAGATGCCACTTTTGAATAGCTGGTGCTAAGGGCCAGATATTTTAAGGTATTTAAACACCTAAAGATGAAGACAGGCATCTTTAAATCCTAGTGGGATTTTCAAAACTGCCTGAAGGCCAGATTTTTAAAGATTTGTAGGTATTACTGTGCTCAGGATTGTAGTGCCTAACAGATTTAGGAGTCTACATCTCATTTTCAGAAGGGGTTTAGGCACTTAGAAGCCTGAATCTCATCAAGAGTCAATGAGATTTAGACTCCTAAATGCCTAAATTCCTTTGGAAAATGAGATTTAGGCTTCTAAATCAATTAGGCATTGTGACCCTGAGAACCTTTAAAAATCTGAGCCTAAATGCCTGACTCTCATTGAAATCAATGGGTGTTAGAAACTTTTGAAAATCCTACTTAGGCATCTTTCTGTATCCTTAGGCACCTAAATGACTTTAAAAATCTGCCCTTAGGGGTATATCTATGCAGTATTTTGGAGTAAGCAGGACCTAACACCCAGCCTGGATTGACAGATATGGGTTAGTGGGCACTGTAAAAATAGCTGTCTAGACAGAGCTTTGAAATTGCGGTTCAGGGTGGAGCTCTGGCTCTGAAGCCCAGGAAGGAGGGCGGGCATCAGAACCTGAGTCTCAACTTCAAAGTGCTGTCTATACTGCTATTGTAAGAGCAGTAGCAAGAGCCCAACTATCCGAAGTCTGTCAACCTAGGCTGGAAGGTTCACTCCACCTCACCTAGACATAAGTGAGGATGCCATGGTGCGGGTGTCAGCATGGGCTGCACCACCCTGCCTGACACCCTGAAGTACATACTCACTTGCAGAGCCTACATTGCAATGATCTCACTTCTATTTCTAGCAAGCTACCTAGACTACAGCTAGTGAGAGTACATCTACATGAGCTACAAATCACACCAGTAGATACAGCATATAGAGGTACTCTGTGCTGCCTTATTTACACTAGAGTTTTAGAGTGTCAGAACATATTAGCTAACACATTCTGTCCTAGTTAAACACCCAGAGCTCCATGCATGCAGTGGCCTGGAAGGAAGGATTCTTTCCCCACAACCTTGCAGCTACTCCCCCCGTGCACAACCAGCTCCTTGGGCTGTGTTTTTGGGCCAGCATATGGGCCATAACCTCTCTGTTATTTTAAGCTGCCCACCTGAGGATTCTGAAACACATCCCTGCATTCCGGTAACATTCAGTTCACAGTGATAATGGCTAGAATTTTAGCTTATTTATTGATTTGATTTAAATAAAAGCTTAACTGATGTAGAAACCGATGAGCTCATCAGGGCAGCGACTGTCTTTCATTCTATGTCTCTATAGTGCCTACCACCATGGGGTCTCCAGCTTGGTTGAGGTACTTAGGTGCTACTGTAATAAATAATTAATAATAATTAATAACCATCATCACAACAAGTAAGTGTATCTGTCATTCTCCATACAGACTCTGTATAGGCAAATGGATATGTGGAGCACTCCTCAGGTTTTATTAGTTTATTATATCAAAATCTCCCCTCCCTCACCTTGCGCCACCCCCGCAGGTTTTCCTACAGCAATAGCAGTTGGAAAAGCTCTGGAAGTCATGTGAGATCATCCATTATTTGAACAGCAAGGTGTTTTGTCTCACTGGATTATGTTCAGTGATTACTGTTGGTTTAGATCTAAAAAACTGTGAATAGAGGCTTTTGTAAGCATTACATGTAAGCAAAAAGCTGTCTGACAGAGTTAGGTTTTTGTTAGGGATGGAGGACATGGAGTGGAAGTAGCAGGAAAAACTGGATGAGTTGAGAATTATTGAGCCAAAGAAGTAGCAAGAGGGGCTGCTAATTTGACCATCTGTGTCTATATCATCTCTCACAGGAGTATAAACTGCAATGGTGAGCATTTGAACCTGCCCTTCCAACATGGTTTTTTTCTTTTTCTTCTAAATTCTTTCAAGTCTGTTGAAAACATTAGTTACCCTATTGCTAAAAAGGTGGAGCAGAAATATACCAGGTTCAGAGGCAAGCGATGAAAATAATCAGAGGTGTGGAAAGACTTTCATATTAAAAGAGTTTTAAAAGATTATTACTGTTTAGTTTAGAGATGAGACAAAGAGTATAAAATAATCAGTATTAGAGAGAAGGTAAACTTGCTGTTCCTACTTAACTTTTCTCATAGTACAAGAACAAAGGGACATTCAATTAAATTGATAGGTAGCAAATTTAAAAATGATAAAAGGAAATAATTTTTAGATAACACATAATTAACCTGTAGAACTCTCTCCCACTAGCGATCACCAGGCCAAGACTTATGGGAAATTAAAAAAAAAGTATGAGACATTTATAACAATGAGTTACACTCAGTAGGGTTAAAAAATGGGATATAAATTCTTAAGGCATAAGTCAGTAATGGTTGTTTGGATGAAACTCGATTATTGGCAGATTATTGCATAACTATCTGCTTCAGGTATCAGGGGGTAGCCGTGTTAGTCTGTATCTACAAAAACAACAAAGAGTCTGGTGGCACCTTAAAGACTAACAGATTTATTTGGGCATAAGCTTTCGTGAGTAAAAACCTCACTTCTTCGGATGCATATCTGCTTCAGGGTTTTTGTACTTTCCTCTGATGTACTGGCCTCTGCCAGAGAGAGCATACTGCACCACCGATCTGATGTTCCCATGTCATATGAATCTTGGCTATCATATTATGAGGTATTTCAAGTTATTTTGGATATTCTTTTATACCAGATTAAGTGATGAAAGTCTTTTTTTTTTTTTTTTAATGTTCTAACATAAATAAATCTGCACTACATGATTCACCAGATCTTTTCCAATTGTAGAATCCAGGATAATATTGTTACCATATCAATATTTGAGCTTTGTATTTAGACTTATAACTGGATTTGCATCCCAGAAATGGTATACCCACTTCACTGGGTCAATTGCCAGAGAAAAGAGCGACTCCAATGAACACCATAAACTCTGAAGAATAGTGTAATGGTATTGTGAATTTAGTTGTGAATGGTCAATTTCAATGGTATGCCTAAGGTTGCTTGAAACCTTATTACCAGTCAATAACAGGTGTGAACTGGTGTTTGTGTGTCAGACATTTCCCACTGCATGTCCCTTTGTTTACTACATGCTTTTAGCCTTCTCCCTTATGGTTGTTATTTGGTTGTTGTTTATTCTTAAAGCAGACTATAAAATAAAAGTAAATATCTCCCAGCAATAGGGACTGGGTGACCCTGAGGACTGGTAATGAGATCTACAGCCATTCCTTTCCTGATTGCCAGTTTGAATCCAACACAGACCATTAGTTACTGAAAGTTACTATTGATGGCTGTTCAATGGCTTCTGTGAAGAGAGTTTTGTGTGCCTCAATTAGCTCTACCTCAATACAGCTATCCTCCTTGTTCCTCTCTGACCTCAACACTTGTTTCTCCTCTTTCTCTGCTCCCAACACCCTATGCTTATCCTTAGGGACTTCAACCTTCCTACTGATGACCTGTCTCACTCCTGCTTCCTGCTTGCTCTTCTAAATTTTCACTTTCAATGTGCAATGCTGAACCAGGACCCCCACTGGCCTCACCAAATATTCCTTTTACTCTCATTCAACTTCAGCATTCCCTTTCTCTGATCTGTTTTCATACCGCTCATGAAGGGAGAGTTCTGTCCCCATTATGTGTCTGTATCCTCTTTCCTTTCTCCTTCTGTGACACGGGATGTGGAGAATATTAAAAGAAAAACCTTCCTGAGTGACAGCTGCTTTATATTTGGTTGATAGAATGTTATTATCATTGAGGACTCATGGATTACTAAGTACCCTAGACAGATGGGGATGAATGCTAGGGGCCAGCAAAGAAGAGAAGGGTGATCCTTATGCCTTGTGATACTTTCTTGGCGGTGCCCAGGACTATGTCATCTTGTTACCCTCCTGCCTCCAGAGAGAAAGAGAGAAGGAGACTTGATGGTGCTCAACTGAATGTCAGCTCCCTGACAACACCAGTCTGTTAGCCAGTCCAACAATCTCTACTCCTGAGGGAACTCTGTACCAAAACGTTAAAAATTCGGTAACAAAAAAAAATAAAAATTCTGCGCACAATATTTTAAAATTCTGCAAAATTCTGCATATTTTATTTCTCAAAACAAAACAATATAATCACACCAGTTTCAATTATTTTTGGTGATTTATTTCAAAATACTGTCAGCAAGTATATCTGTAACTATACAGACAACGAAAAAGATTCAGGAAATTTTTTGACAAATATTCATGTTACTAGGCCTATTAATACAGAACTCTGAGTAATAATCCATTTAAACTACAATACAAAACCATATTTCCCACAACCCTCAGAAGCAGTGCAAAGGCTTGGGGGAGTCAGGGCTAATGGAGGAGCTGAGGGAGAACGAAGTAATTGCTGGGAAGGAGCCTGGGTGTGAACTAGGAAGGTTGTTGGATATGGGTGGGAAAAAGTATGGAACAGGGTTTTTTGGTGTGGGAGGGATTGTTAGGGAGCTTCCCCCATGCAGACCCTGGCTAACCCCTAGTCTCTCCCATTCACATTTGACTCTATTCCCATGTGTCCCTGCACCCCCATGTGTTCTTGCACCTCCTGCCCACATGTCCCTTCACCCCAACTCAGACACCCACTCTCCCCATCCCCATATGGCTCTGAACACCCTGCCCCCATCACCATGTGTCTCTGTGCCCCCACTCAGCAACCCCATTGTCCCTATGTGGTCCTGCACACCCTCCCCCATCAAATCTCAGAGGTTTAATTTATTAATTGGGGATTCTGAAATAATTAATATAGCCAATATAATCAATATACAATCACTAGATTGGGCAACACCTGTGAACTAAGGCAAACAGATTTCTGCCAAACAAAGGATGTGTGTTCACCTATTTGTCAACCCTGCCTTAATTTAGACTTTTAGGATCATATTTTCTGTGTGTGTGTGTACACACATGCACAGAGAAAGCTAATTATATATTATGAGTATATACATTTCACAACAGTATTAATTATCAGGGTCACTTCAGCTTTTACACATGACATTCTTTATGGATAAGTACAATGAAAGTAGTGTGCTAAGTATAGTGAGTTTGTCAGGCCTGTTAGGAGTTGCTACTACAGAACCGTGAAGCCTTTGTCAACTTGTATGAATCGGTCTCAGTGTCACACACCTATTGTATATTAGAGAAGAGCCACCTCGAGCAGAAGTAAGACACAGAGACAGACAGACAGAGGCAGCTCCAGAGAGGATAAGGGAAGAATATTGAAGTCTGCCTCTAGGTACCACTTTTATAAAACCCTTATCTATTAAATAATTAGCTAATACATGGTATTATAACATACACTTGTCTTGTTAAGTTCCTTTCCATTCTTACTCATAGTTGGGAGAAAAAACACTTCTTATTCTGAAAATCTTAATAGTGGTGGCTCAAATAATAAAATGCTATTTGTGTAAATAAATAGTTGCTTTATTTTATCCTAGAAGTTTGAGATTCTTTCTTAAGGACCTTGGGTTGATGATTTATTTAAACATTTCTGTTGGGTGTTCTCTACCCAAGCATACATTTCAGATCTCATTTTCTTGTATTGTACATCCCTATACTTACAGTGTTCCCAAAATATCCATTTACACATCTCTCCTGTACATTTCTCACTCATCTTCCCACTTCCTCCCAAACTATGCCTTATGCCTGAAACACCTTTCCTATTTGGGTATGCTAAATAACTACCAGTTAATTCCAATCCCTCTTTAAAATGTGCTTCCTCTATCTATACCAATTCCCTAAATACAGGTCAGCTCCTTCACTGTCTTGCACCTTGTGCAGTCATTCAGAACACAGCAAAGGGAATGCAAATTGGATCTAAACTGTTACCATTTTGATTTGGTATTATTTCAAACCCACTTTTTTACTGATGTAAATGACTACATATGGTGCAGAGCAACAGAGAACCAAGCCTTAAGTCTTAACATTCTAGTTAAAGAAAATGTGACATTCACACCACTAAGCGACTGTGCCTTCTCCTTGAAATCCACAGTATTGTGTGTCTGAACTGCATTACCTGTTTCACTTTGATTATAAACTTCTTGGTGCAATGATTGTGTTTTCTTGCGATCAGTAGGTGGGACTGCAGCCCATGTAGACAGATCTGAGCTTGCTTTGCCCTAGCTAGGCAGCATAGGTGGTGGCACAGGCAAGCCCCACCCATCCAGAACCATACGTACATACTCAAGGGGCTAGCCATGCTGTTCTGACTTCACCGCTATTGTTACTCTAGATAGCATTGTATGTCTACACATGCTGCAATAACAGCTCCCGAATGCTGTATAGATGTACCCTATGTTGTGTACAGTGCTAAGAACAACAGCAGTGCTCGATAAACGATAAATAGCAATGCTCTCAAACCATTTCCTAGTGGGATGATGTGCACATAACAAAAACCACAGCCATAATTGGCAATTTGAGCTGGCCAGAAAGGGGAATTTCCATTTTGCAGGAAATTCCGGATTGTTGATGTTTTGATTTCTATCGGAACAAAACATCAACATTGTGGAATTTCCAGGAAAATGGAACTATCTTTCTTGGTGCTCCCCAAACTGCTTGCTGGGCAGTGGGGCAGCTGGCTGGCTTACCGACTGGCTGTGTGCCTGGCTGCCCAGCCAGCCTACCCTTCCACCAGCCAACCAGTTCGGCAACAGGCAAACTAGCCAGTTCCCCAGCTGGGTGAACTGTCTGGCTCTCTGGCTTCTCAGACAACTGGCTGGTGGGTGGATGGGCTGCCCAGTTCCCCTGCTAGCTTGTCAGGCAGCTGGCAAGCTTGCCAGCCAGATGGGCTACTAGCCATCCTGTCTGGTTTCCTGCCAGCCCAACTGCTCCCTAGTTGGCTAGGCAGATGGCTGGCTGGCAGGAAACCAGACAGGTTGTCCAACCAGTCTTCCTTCCTGGTTTCCATCAAAAGTTTACACAGAATTGACATGTTCCTGCTGAATATTTTGATTTAGTTGAAACCACTAGATTTTCCAGTTGTTCTGTTGCAAATTTTTTGATTAGCTCTGTTGGCAACCTTATTGGCCAAAGACTGAAGGGGCACAGAGTTTAAACTTTCATCACATCTCTCTCTAGATCAGGGCAGGGTGCTTGGGCAGGGCGACATGAGGGAAATCTTCATTGCTTCTGCCCATGTTGTATTTGATCCTCAACAGAGGACTCACAAGCACTAAAGTGCAAAGGCAGGCACACTTAGGCATGCCGTTTAAACAGATTGCACTGTATTCTGTCCCCCCTTTTTATATTTTTTTTATGGATTTTAAAACTTTATTTTACATGTAATTTGTCTATAAGATTACTTTTATGTCCTACACCTGGACTATATATTATAAACCTCTTACACCCCATAAACAAAAGAGAATTTGTCATTTTCACCATGTTTGTGATCAGTGATTTTCCTCTTTAAACTCTTATTAATCCAACTACTTGGGATCACTTTCTTGTCACTTTGAGTCTTCCTGGGATTGTAGCTAGTTTGTCACATGGAGTTGTTTCTACACCTAGAATTAAAGTAATTAATCATGTATGGTTTGCTGATTCCCATTTGCTTAGCAATCTTGAGAACATTTTGCCTTCTGCTTTGTCCTATTCTAGGGCTGCTGATGACTCGATTGATTCATGCAATCCATCAGTGTCTGGTCTTTTGGACCAGCTTGCCCTAATGCTGCAGATGGTTCATGTCTGCTTACTCTTCGGTGTTTACTGCAGAATTATACACTCAAAAGGGGGGGGGGTGCGAGGGGGCGGAGAGAATGAAGATGCGCCTGGCGCCTATGCTGTATATCTATTATAATCAGTTTAAATCTCAGCTTGTTCTCATTATCCACAATGTCTTTATGAGGGTACCATGACTGGGACATGATTGCTTGTCATAAACTAAAAGCTGAGTTGTGACAATGAAGTCTTGCGCTTGCTTTCTTGTGTGAGAAATATAAATAGAAGGCAGCTAATAGGAAAAAAAATAGCTCAGTAGCTGGAAAGCAACTTTAAAGAAAAATGATGTTCATAGCCACTCAGCCAGTACCTGGAAAAGCCGTTTTTATAAAACATATTTAATGTTTACAGGATCTCAGTGGCTGGGAAAAGTAATACTTTAAAAATATGTTTAATGTTTAGAACCATTTGGTGGCCAAGACAGCAGAGCCTGCTAAAAAGATATTTAATGTTTAGAGTTATTTTGTGGTAAGAAAAAAAGAAACTTCTTGTTAATTTTTAACATTTGTGCTGATCAGTGGCTACTAAAGCAACTATCGATACATATTGTATGTTTAAAGACGCTTTGTGCCTGTACAAAAATAATTCCTACACATCTCAAGCCAATACCAAAGCATTGCAGTATCTTTACCTCAACAATAGCTTCAGTGACAAAAGCAACACATACCCATAACTATCTAATACAACCTCTCCTAGACCTCAGGATGATTATGCATACCAGTACTCACTACTCAGCAAGCAACTGATATTCAGCTTATCAAAAGTGCGTAACATGTCCATTCAGTGTAAAAACAATAATTGATTCTCAGAGCCAAAATGCTAGCTGTGTACAGATGAGTTTCAAGGTTTGGGTCTGAGGATCCCTGAATTTTGGGTTGATGAGATCCAGTGTATTGGCTGAGCTATTACACTGAGAAGAGCCAGGAGCAAAGTTTGTATCTAAGTTTGTATCTGAACTTCTCCAGTGCTGAGGGGGTCTTCCAAGATGGGATTTTAGCTTGCCACATCTCTAGTTAAACACACCAAAAGTCTGTCCAAATATAGATGAGACAGCTCACATACCCATAGGAAAAGTATATTTCATAGTGCTGGCAACTATTTGGATGCGTATTTTTACTACATCATGCTTTTTGAGTTTTCACATCCTTCAAAATGTTGAGGTTGTGAATTAGCAAGAACTGTTTAATCAGTTTTCACCTAGCTTTAGTTTTAACGATTTCTCACTTACAATCATTGTGCTCCAAAGGGTTTGCAGGACTCAGCCCAGTATAGCTTCCATTTTCATTTCAGATGGTCTCACAGTAGCCAGTATTATTTGTCATCTTTAAGGCCTTTCATAACTTTTAACGCTGTATCTATATGTTCTGCTAATCTATCATGATATCAAGCCCTACTTAGGCCTGGTCTACACTACGACTTTAATTCGGATTTATCAGCTTTAATTCGAATTAACCCTGTAACCGTCCACACAACGACGCCATTTAATTCGATGTAAAGGGCCCTTTAAATCGATTTCTGTACTCCACCCCAACGAGCGGAGTAGCGCCAAAATCGATTTTAGCAATTCGAATTAGGGTTAGTGTGGCCGCAATTCGATGGTATTGGCCTCCGGGAGCTATCCCACAGTGCATCATTGTGACCGCTCTGGACAGCAATCCGAACTCGGATGCACTGGCCAGGTAGACAGGAAAAGCCCCGCGAACATTTGAACTTCATTTCCTGTTTGCCCAGCGTGGAGAGCACAGGTGACCACAGATACCTCATCAGCACAGGTAACCATGCAGGCTGATAATCGAAAAAGAGCACCAGCATGGACCGTGAGGGAGGTACTGGATCTGATCGCTGTATGGGGAGAGGATTCAGTGCTTGCAGAACTTTGTTCTAAAAGACGAAATGCAAAAACTTTTGAAAAAATTTCCAAGGGCATGATGGAGAGAGGCCACAATAGGGACTCTGAGCAGTGCCGCGTGAAGGTCAAGGAGCTCAGACAAGCCTATCAAAAAACAAAGGAGGCAAACGGTCGCTCCGGGTCAGAGCCGCGGACATGCCGCTACTACGCCGAGCTGCATGCAATTCTAGGGGGGGCTGCCACCACTACCCCACCTTTGTTCGTGGATTCTGGGTCGGGGATAGTCTCGACGCCTGAGGATTCTGCCGATGGGGTAGAGGAGGAGGAGGAGGAGGAGGATGAGCTTGCAGAGAGCACACAGCACTCCATTCTCCCCAACAGCCAGGATCTTTTTATCACCCTGACTGAAGTACCCTCCCAAGCCTCCCAAGCCAGTACCCAAGACTCTGACCCCATGGAAGGGACCTCAGGTGAGTTTACTTTTTAAAATATAAAACTTGTTTTAAAAGCAAACGGTTTTTAATGATTACTTTGCCTGACTTTGCATTCGCGGTCAGTTCAGCTACTGGAAAAGTCTGTAGCTACTGGAAAAGTCTGTTAACGTGTATGGGGATGGAGCGGAAATCCTCCAGGGACATCTCCATGAAGCTCTCCTGGAGGTACTCCGAAAGCCTTGCCAGAAGGTTTCTGGGCAGTGCATCCTTATTCCCTCCTCCATGGTAGGACACTTGACCACGCCATGCTTGCAGCAAGTAATCTGGTATCATTGCCTGACAAAGCCTGGCAGCGTATGGTCCCGGTGTTTGCTGGCATTCAAGCAACATCCGTTCTTTATCTTGTTGTGTAATCCTCAGGAGAGTGATATCACTCCTGGTAACCTGGTTGAAATACGGGAACTTAATTAAGGGGACAGAGGTGGCCGTTCCTACTGGGCTGTTTGCCTGTGGCAGAAAATAAATCCTTCCCTGCAGTTAGCCAAGCGCAGATGGGAAATTGGCCCTGAAGTTTTCCGCGTTTGGCTAGCAGGGATCTTCCCTGTTACCAGCCACGCGGTGGGGGGAGGGTACCGTGATCATCCCAGAGAATTCATGGCGAGGGGGGGGGGGTCGGCGGCGGGGGGGGTAGTTTAGTGCCTGCAGGGATCTTCCCTGATACCAGCCACGCGGTGGGGGGAGGGGTACCGTGATCATCCCAGAGAATTCATGGCGGGGGGGGGGGGGGGGGGGGTTAGTTTGTTTTCTGGTGCTGCTGAATGTTAACAGAAAAACCGCAGCACTCTACTTGCCTGAAGGGGCCCAGACAAGCCCCACCACACTGCCCCCCCCCCCAACTGGCTGAGATTGGCCAGGCTTCTGCAGCACTCTACAAGCTACGCTTGGTATGTGGGAAAGCACGGTGCAGAAGCTGTAAAACAATGGCTTACCATGGCCGCATGCAAGCCGAATTCTGTTGCCCAGACCTGTGATCTCTAGCAGCAAAGCCACAAGCACTCAGCATTAAGAGGCAAAATGCGACCTTGCACAGAAATCACATGTGCTATGTAATGTGAACAGTGTTGGTCACCGTGAAAGAGTATAAGCATTGTTCTGCAAAATGTAGCTTTTAAAACAATTCTCTCTTTTTTCCCCTCCCTACAGCAGCTGCAAATTCCTCAAGCCTCCCTCCTCCATCCCGAAGGTTATCACAGATAAGGCGTCGTAAGAAGAAGACGCGGGAGGACATGTTTTCTGAAATTATGCAATCCAGCAGGAGTGACAGAGCTCATCTGAATGAGTGGAAGGAAACAGTTTCAAAGTATAGTAAAGAAGTCAGTGAACGTGAGGAGAGGAGGGACCAACGTGAGGAGAGGAGGGACCAACGTGAGGAGAGGAGAGACGATCGAGATGAGAGATGGCGGCAGGAAGACCAGAAGATGAAGGATGCAACGCTGGGGCTGCTCCGGCGTCTGGTGGAGGTTCAGGAACGGCTGCTGGAAAACAGACTGCCGCTTCAGCCCCTGTTCCACCCTCCCCCCTCCCCATGTTCCGTATCCTCCTCACCCAGACGTGTAAGAACGCGGGGGGGGAGGCTCCGTACACCTTCCCATTCCACCCCAGTAGACAGCCCAAGCAAAAGGCTGTCATTTTTTTAACCTTTTCTTTGTGGCTTTTTCCTTCCCAGCAATCCTCCTCCCAAATACCACCAGGGTTCCCTCCCTCTTTTTCTAATCTATTAATAAAGAATAAATGATTTTTAAATGATAGTGACTTTATTTGGTTTGAAAGAAAGCTGGGGGAAGGGGCAGGGTGGGTTCCTTACAGAAAATCAGTCAGTAAAGGGGGAGGGTTTTCATGAAGGAGAAACAAACAGATATTTCACACGGTAGCCTGGCCAGCCATGAAACTGGTTTTCAAAGCTTCTCTGATGCACAGCGCTTCATGGTGTGATCTTCTAATCGCCCTGGTGTCTGGCTGCACGTAATCAGCAGCCAGGCGATTTGCCTCAGCCTCCCACCCCGCCATAAAGGTCTTCCCCTTACTTTCACAGAGATTGTGGAGCACACAGCAAGCAGAAATAACAATGGGGAGATTTCTTTGGCTGAGGTCAGAGCGAGTCAATAATGAACGCCAGCGACCTTTTAAACGGCCAAATGCACATTCTACCACCATTCTGCACTTGCTTAGCCTGTAGTTAAACAGCTCCTGACTCCTGTCCAGGCTGCCTGTGTATGGCTTCATAAGTCATGGCATTAAGGGGTAGGCTGGGTCCCCAAGAATAACTATGGGCATTTCAACATCCCCAACGGTTATTTTCTGGTCCGGAAAGTAAGTCCCTTGCTGCAGCCCTTTAAACAGAGTAGTGTTCCTGAAGACGCGAGCGTCATGAACCCTTCCCGCCCAGCCCGCGTTGATGTTGGTGAAACGTCCCTTGTGATCCACAAGTGCTTGCAGCACCATTGAAAAGTACCCCTTGCGGTTTATGTACTCGGTGGCTTGGTGCTCCGGTGCCAAGATAGGGATATGGGTTCCGTCTATTGCCCCACCACAGTTAGGGAATCCCATTGCAGCAAAACCATCCACTATAGCCTGCACATTTCCCAGAGTCACTAACTTTCGTAGCAGCACCTGAGTGATTGCTTTGGCTACTTGCATCACAGCAGCCCCCACAGTAGATTTGCCCACTCCAAATTGATTCCCGACTGACCGGTAGCTGTCTGGCGTTGCAAGCTTCCACAGGGCTATCGCCACGCGCTTCTCAACTGTGAGGGCTGCTCTCATCTTGGTATTCTGGCATTTCAGGGCAGGAGACAGCAAGTCACAAAGTTCCATGAAAGTGCCCTTACGCATGCGAAAGTTCTGCAGCCACTGGGAATCGTCCCAGACCTGCAACACTATGCGGTCCCACCAGTCTGTGCTTGTTTCCCTTGCCCAGAATCGGCGTTCCATGGATAGAATCTGCCCCATTAACAACATGATCTCCAAAGCACCGGGGCCTGTGGTTTCACTGAATTCTGTGTCCGTGTCCGTGTCCATGTCCTCATCATGCTTGTCGCTGCGCTGCCGCCGCCGCTGCCTCCTCGCCTCGTTTTTCTGGTCCTGGCTGAGCATAAACTCCACGAGAACGCGCGAGGTGTTTGCAATATTCATGAGTGCTGTCTTGACCTCAGCGGGCTCCATGCTTGCCGTGGTATGGAGTCTGCAGTGTTCACCCACCCAGGAAAAAAGGCGCGAAAATGGTTGTCTGCCGTCCGTTGCTTTCATGCAGGGAGGGAGGGAGGGAGGAAGTGAGGCTGTACCCAGAACCACCTGCGACGATGTTTTTTGTCCCATCAGGCACTGGGATCTTAACCCACAATCCCAATGGGCGCGGGAGACTGCGGGAACTATGGGATAGCTATGGAATTGCTACCCACAGTGCAACGGTGCAGAAATCGACGCTAGCCCCGGTACTTGGACGCACACCACCGAATTACTGTGCTAGTGTGGCCGCACTCATTTCGACTTTATACAACCTGTTTCTCAAATCCGAATTATCTAAATTCGGATTAATCCCGTAGTGTAGACATACCCTTAGTTCCACCAGCATTCCTAGTCTTTGCGCCCTACCTGTCTTCTTCTCCCTTAAACACCTCTGTGCTTTCTTCTAGGGCTGCTCCTTGTGCATTGGAAAATCCAAGCAACCTTGACCTCATCTTCCATCAACTCCCTCCTCTGCTATGAAGTTTATAAGACCCACCCTGATGATCACGGCTAGGCAATTGACAGACAGTGCTTTTCCTTCCCTTCTTTTCCCTGCTCCGTTCCTCTCTACCTCCACTCCCATTTAAAAAAAATGCAATATAAAAAAGCGGTGGCAATTCTATATCAGGTTTACTGTCCTGTATGTTGTATCCTCACCCCCTACCCTTAATCTGTTTTTTTTTTTTTTTTTTTTTTAACCTGTAAGCCTTTAAAGACAGGAATTTTCTCATTTGCATTTGCAGAGCACACAGCACAATGGGGCCTGAGTCTGATTGGGATTTTGGGGTGTTACCAGAAATAATATTATGGGTAGCTGGACTGATGTTTCCTTGTTAAATACTATTTTGGCTCCCCAGAACTGCTTGGGCACACTGTTCTAAGTGAGCTGACCTTTGATATTTAAAAAGCGATTACTTGTTATTATGGTGATATTATGGTGAGGTGGATCATATAAGTGAGAATGAGCTAATGATAAAAACAGAAGGATAACTTTCCTGGGCCAGCAATATGGTGAAGAGACTTTACCTTAATTTAATATGAATGTATGGAATGTCTAGTATATGCCCCTGTAATTTTATTTGTTGGTCCTAACTGAGAAATGTGCATGTTTTCTCACATTCACCTTATTTCCATACATAAACATGGAATCCTCTGCATTTTTTACTAACACTTCACTAATTAGTTTGCTTATTGATCACTGTAATTCATCTGGATTGTCTCTACTTCTCTTCTTGGTAGGCAATTAAAACACTACACCCTGGGACCAAGTTAAATGCAAGAAATGAGTTTGTAGGCACTATCCATCATACAAAATAGCTGGGGAGCACAGAGAAGGGAGAGATAGATACAATGTCATCCCATCTGCCCTACTGTACAGTATGGACACCTTCATCTATACCATGGCAAATAGAATCAAATTATAATTATTCTTTTGAACAACATACTACACATTCATTTATTTACCTATTTAGTTTTAAATAATAATTTTTAAAAATGCCGATCCAAGTCTCTAGATGTCCTAACAAATCATTCATAATACAATCAAATCACAGCAGCATTGAACTAATTATTTCAACAGGCATGCTACTAGCCAGCCACTTACAGAAACTCCTTTGCACCCCTCCTTCTTGGTGGGCAACATACCCTCAGACTTCTCCAAAAATCTTATCAAACAGATGTTTGTTGCAGCAAGCTCGGGAGGACGCCAAATTTAAAACATTTATATAATAACCTTAGTATCATTGTGGTGCCCCACAGAGGGAGAAGAAGGGGTTAAAAGCAGCACCAGGGAGACTGCACAGAACCATGAATCAGGAAAGAGTTTATTGAGCCCATCAATAGGGGGAAGGCTTGCTGGAGTAGCCAGTCAGGACCGGCAAGGACCATATATAAAGGGCTGCTCAGCAGAGCACAAGGGAGTCTTTCCCTGGAAGGCAAGGGAGGAGGACTGGCTGCCTGAAGAAATGTCATAGCTAGAGCAGTGCTGGGTAGGGGCAGTGGCAGCAGAGTGCGAGGGTGAGGGTGAGCTGCTGGCTGACCACTACCAGGCTGGGACCTTGCTACAAGGGCTGAGAGGGTGCTAGGACTATGGGGGAAGTGGCCCAGGGAAAATAGGCAACAGGTTGGAGGAGGGCAGTAGGTAGCTCCTGGCTATAGGGTCCTTGGGTAGGGACCTAGAGTAGCGAGCGTGCCTGGGTCCCCACCTTGCACCCCACTTGCCAATGAGGAGAGTGGCCAGTATCCAGACTGTAGTTTGCCCCTGAGGCGAGGGGCTGGACCTTGGACTGCAGTTGGCCGCTGAGGCAAGTGGCGGGACTAAGGACTGCCAGTCCCCTGCAAGGGGGGAGATACCAGAGTGAGGACACAGCTGGAGGATCATGCCCAGAAGAGGACGCTGCAGTCCAGGGACGATGCAGATCCAAAGAGTGGAGACAGCAGTCACATCAGGCATGACACCATTAGCTAAAGGCGGACTAAAAGGGCCGAGAGCTAATTCCCAGAATGGCCAGCAAGAGGCACAATGGTGGTGAGTCCTGCTTTGTCACAATCATGGTATAGAGTGAGTACTAAAGCTATACCAAATAGAATTTTCAAGTAAAACAATAATATAAATATTTTAGGGCACACATTTTTAGATACTTATTAATTAAAAGCTGCGGAAGCAGAATAATTCCCACTGTCAAGGACAACACTGGCAATATTTTCTTATAAATGGGCTCAATTACACACACACATGCCCTGCCTCCAGACTACTGTTAGAGACTGGATATCAGAGTAGATGGACAACAAGTCTGACCTAGTATGACAATTGATATATTCCTGAAATATTTGTTTTACATTCTAATCTTCTTTCTCTGTAGGTTGTACAACAATTTAGAATAGATACTTTGCAGTCCACTACAATTTTGGAGAGGCAATAGTATTAGTAACCAAACAGTAAACAAGAAACTCTGGCACCCTCTGAAAAGTGTTTCCCTAAGGAACTCCATGTTATTCTTTTAAGTCTTCAGTTGTCCTTTCTACGAGAACTGCTTCACCATAAAACACTATGAATAAACACTTTTAACTTGCTATGTAATTCACCAACTATCAACACTGAAAAAAGATACTGAAAGCGATTCATTACAATGTATTACCAAACATACAAGGGCTGTGATGGGAAAGTATCAAGGAAAAAGGAAGTCCTCAATGTGCACAGCAGCCTGTAGAATGTAACTTCTAGCTGAAGAGAATTCCAGGGGAGAAGGCCTGCGAATGAGTGTACTATCCTCATGTCCTCTGCATCAATGAGCTTCCAAGCAGAGTCAAACAAAATGCTTAATCTCAATGCAGTTTAACAGTTGAGTATATAAGATAATAAAGGAAGCTGTGACCACTGGGGGATTTGTACATGGTATCCAGCACCTCTAATTTCACCTGAAAATGAACTGGTGGCCAGGGCAGAGGTCAAAGGACAAGTGTAGAATCTTCTTGTCTGTGGACCCTACTTAGAAGAGAGGAAGCCACATCCTGCACAGTTGAAACTGCCAAGAGGTCTTCAAGGTTTGTCTCAGGTAGCATCCACAGAGCACCAATAACAGTGGTAAGATTTGCATCTGAGAAGAAAAAGCCCAATTTCTTGGCTAATCATAAATGACAGAAGGCATTTCTGGACAATTTCTGGGAATCTAGGAGATGAGGATTGTGACTCACTTTAGTAACAGACAATCACTGAAGTGTAAGTGTGTGCTTAGGACATTGATGAAAATCCACCAGAAAAGGTTGAAAAGAAGAAAACAATCTTTAACTTCTTTTAAAGTACAGTTGGAGCTGCTATGATCATATTTTCTAGAGGCAGAGAAAACAACTGGAGAACATGGAGTCCTGATAAGAGGATACCAGCAGAGAATGCCTCTTTGTAGGCACAGTGGAAAGTCAAACCTATGTCTCTGATATCCCAGATGAATGCCCTAATTGCTGGGCTATTGGGTATTCTGGGACACATCCCATGGACCGGACTCAAAAATTCCAGATGTGTTTGCCCCCAGCTGTCTTTTAGGAAGGTTAGGCATGCTCAGTGGATGCCTATTGGATCAGTCCTCACAATCAAGATAGGCGGGGGAACACCTAGTTTGAGAATCCTGATGGGGCTTACGCATGTCCCAGATCTGCGAGCAGCTCAAATTAGCTGTAGGATCATTGTCAGAACTTCAGCAGCTTTGGGCAGGCATACCAGTGGAAACTTAGGCATGTATGAGGATTTATGTGCCTACTGGGTTAGGCAGCAGCAGAGCAGTGGATATTTGAATGTCAGTGGTGCCTACTTTTTGGATGTGGGCACCTAAAAGGGCAGTTAGATACCTAAGCCCCTTTGTGAATCTAGCTCACAGTGCTTAGTGCAGTGTAATAGACATACTGCACAGCAGAACCTGAAGGCAGCTCCTCATGCAATAAGAGCTCCTCATGCAATCTGGTTCTATTTTGTTAGTTTCTATATAAACATACCTATCAACAATAGGGGAAAAAAAGAAAAGAATTCCCTAATCATGCAAACAGTGTTATTGGTCATCATTTCTTTTTGTCCTTTGGTATAAGATCATATCCTGTTAGCATCCATTTACTATCTGATGCATCCTCTCACGGGAACTATATTTTGAACTCAAAAATCTAACCAGTCCTTTCTATCATTAACTAATTGAACTGCATGTGCTTTTTTAGAACTCAGTGAACTTATCTGAACCCACTTGTTAGGTTAGAATGATCTGATCTGATTGCCTGATCATATCACATATACAAATTTCATATACATCCCAGTTAATTCCATAGGACAATTTAGGTAGCTGGCTAACCTTTTTTTGCCCCCATGATAGTCTATCCAGTCTCCATTATATGTGCTGTTTGGTTAGGGGGCCAGGAAAAGCCGTCTCTACAGTTTCAGAGTTTGACAGCCTTAGCAATTGTTCATACTTGGAGTTTTAAATTATAGCATAGGAGGTGATGAGCAATTCTGATTTGTGAATGTGCTAGGAAAAGGGGAAGCGGTTTTGGAGTGAGTGCAGAGGGTAATAAACAGCAACAACCAGGCATCGTATACACAGATATTTGAAAGCTTCTGCCCCCTACCCCATAAATCAGAACTAAGCAAAATTATTGTTAGTCAGGTAGTGATACCTTGGGAGAGAAACTGGTTCTTGTTGTTTGAATTAAAATCCTTGTTTCTATCCCCAGGTTGTATGAATAGCTGATCATGATGTGAGCACAGTTTGTGATCATTTAAGAGCCAGATTGTGGCTGTTCCGGTGGATGCACAAAGTAGTGCGGACCAGGCACCAAGAGTCTTTTCCCCATTGTACCACTGCACAGGCACCTGTCATAATCACCCTGAGTGCAAAGACTGTGTGAATCTAGCACCACCGTGTGGAGCAGGGGTAGGAGATAGCCTGGTGCTATGGTTCTATGCCAAGTCTCTGCTCTGGATAGCTGAGCTGGTACAAGGAGAGAGCACACTACAATGTGCAAAACACCCTTCGTGTCTGCATTCCCCACAAAGCCATGGACCCATTTTGTTTGAGCCTGGCTCCTACTGCTGAACAGCCCTAAACATACTTGCCCCCAATCCTTCCCAGTGCAGGCTATGACTTAAATCCCTTGGTAGCCACTTATGCATTAACTGTGGGGAAGAGAAGAGATTTGAATGTAAGAAGATAATGCTAAAATAAAATTGAAATCTGTATATTCCTAAGAACAAACCCAGCCATTTTCTGTGTTCTAACCACAAATTTTAGGAGCTAAATTTCCCCTGCAGCTTCCTCAGTAGGAAATTAACATTGAAAACCAGTAAGTAGGATCTAGTTAGTTATCAAGAGGTGTATATTTATTACTCACCCACTGGAGACATTTCTGGTACACTGGCAACATATGGACCATCTAGGAACTTTGGCTCATTATCATTAATGTCCTGCACTTTGATGATGAACTCTGATTCAGGCTCCAGTGGTTTCCTGGTGTCTATGTCCACAGCCTGAGCACGGAGTGTGTAGAAAGGCTTTTCTTCTCGATCAAGGCTCCTTATGGCGTGTATGTCCCCTGTGGTCTCGTCGATGGTAAACACTGTGCCAGCTCCATCTCCTGAGAGGGTGTATTTAACAGTGCCCGCTCCCTTGTCCAAGTCAGAATGAAGCTTAACAACAGAAAAAAAGAAGGGGGAGGGGGGGAATATTAATGGACCATTCTGTGCTGGAAGACAGATTATTTTGTGTCCTCTTAATGTCTTCTAGGTATAAGAGGAAATGGCTGGATATGCCAAAGATCATTTGTATCAGTTACTAATATCTAGGAAGGAAGCATTTCAAAATCCTAACTAATTAGAGCCATGCAAATTCCTTACCATAAAAGCTCAAATGCACCAGGTTTTGACTACAAATTTAAAGCTAAAACCAAGTTCATCAGACGGTTGGCTACCACTTTAAGCAAACCTCGGCCTAGTTTAGAGCAAACATGAGCTGATTTGCAATTGCGTGTCAAACACATGACATTCATTTGGCTTTTACACACATGCAGATGTTGTGACTGAGTTTTGTTTTTAGGTGCTATGTTTGTTTAAAACTCCAAACTTCATTTAAAAGGCATAATGAATTTATTGTGTTATAACTTGGTTCTAAGCAAGCCAGGAAGCTGAAATTAGAACTCATTCAAGGTCAGATTCCACCCTCACTTACACCCATGCAACCCCATTGACTTCAATGTTCAAATATTAATCATTTAGCACACTCCCTACTGTGAACTACAGTAGTTTCATTATACCCTGTGACACAGCAACCACTTGGCAAAGGGCCGCCTGCTCTTTACAAATATCTCTCACCTCAAACTTCACAATCTCACTACACCAAACACATATCTTACAGGATATTTACCCATAAAGTATCTAGAGAAATTATAATAATTGCAAGATGTATGTACAGGTAATATTTTTAGGAATAAAATAAAATTAGTCACTAATGGATAACGAGCCTCGGTGATGGCCCTTTTGGGCAGGGAGAAGTTGCCCCGTGCCCTATTTAGCCAGTGACGCAATGCAAAGCTCAATTGTTTAGCCTTGTGTGATACTAGGACTTTGCCTCTGGCGGTTTCCCAATAAATGACAAACAATCAAAATCACTTGCAGGTAAAAATGGAACTTTAGAACAAGAGAGAGATTCACCCTGTCTGTGACTGTAAACAAAAAGACTGTTTTCAGTATAACACAGGGAGGGAGAAGCATTGGTGAGCCATTTGCTGAGGAAGCCCCTTGTGGAGCATGGTGGGGAGGAGCGCATGGATGTTGGTATTCTTGTTCCTGTGAAACCAGCCAGCTCTGCAACAGACTGAATTGGGGGGGGGACGGGACTACCACGATAGTAACAATAAATAATATCATCAGGTTTCTTTTGTACATGCTGATATCGGTTTCACACTCATATTTAAGATGAAGCTAGAAAACTTTTATGGATGCCCAAAGTTATGTCACAGTAGTCTGAACTCCCTGGTTTGCCATAGACTTAAACAAGGGGTGACATTTTAGATGCTACTAGTCCCATCTAATAAGGTGTAAGCAGATCTGCTGTAATGGACGTAGCCTGGAAAAGACCTTTCAAGATGCTTCAGAGTGAATTTCCTTAAACCGTGCAGTCCGCTATAGGCTTTATTTATATTCTGCATTGTAGAAAGCAAAACACAATAGAGAAAACATGGAAAGTGAAAGTAAATTATACCAAAAATGCATTACTGAGAACTAGCTAAATGGTCTCAGTAATGGGGCAAGAAGCTGAGTTACAAAGGAAGCGGTAAAGACATTTATTAACATTTATAGCCCATTCTTCTCTTGAAATTGAATCTAGGTCCTTGTGACTCAGGAGGAGGTCGTGGTTTGTGGGATAGAAAGAGCACTCACACAAACAGATTCCCCTTCCTAAGCTTTTTTAGCCCATCCCTGCTCCTCTCTGAGGTAATGGGTACCTGACCCTGCATCTAGCTACTCTATAGGTGGGGTTTAAATTACCTCACCACTTTAGCATAGTGTGTTCCTCCCACTGTGTGCTAGGTATAAAAAAAATATTAAAGCTAATGTTAAAAAAATTACGTAATACATAGGTTGAAAAAAGTGTTTGTACCTCTGGGCATAGGGCTTAGATTATCCACAAACACAGAGTTTGTTTTAAAAAGTCATATGATACATAGAGTACATAATCAGCAATAACCCAAATTTAGGTGAATAAATTTACGAATACTGTTTAGATATTTGATTCAAAGGCAGCTTATCCACCCGCTGCTGAGAATCAAACATCCCCTTTGTTTGTGAAATGAAAAGATAATGGCTGCAGCCCTGAGATAATTAATTTCTCTCTCTTCATCACTTAAATTAAAGTGGTTAGTGCCCATGCATCCTGCTGCACCTTTATACTTTGGTCAGTTAAAGCTGCTTTCAAATGTAGGTTTAAAGGCATTTGAGGAGTACGAGAAGAGAAAACCAAAATGAAAATGAATAAAACAGAAAAATCTTAATATGGCACAGAGAATTGCAACACTTTCTGCATGTATGTTACTGAAATTAAGGTATGGTTTTTGTATCTGTATCATGTGATCTGAGCTGTTCTAGTAGCTATGACAAAGGAGGGAATGACACAAGCCAAATGTTTGTGGTTTGGAAACAGGAATTTGCAAACAGGGAGAGCCACACCAACCATAATTTCTCTTCCCCTCTGGCTTTGGATCAGGGATGGCAGACTGTGATTCCTATTTGCCAGTTGGAGAATCCATGACAGGCTAATAATGAACCAGACATCACCGTACATGGTAGCTATGAGTCTCCATTCTACCAGAGAGGAATGAAAAATTGCTGTGCATAAAAGTGGCCATGGGAGAAAAATATAAAGACTATGGAGGGGGTGGGGGAAAGAAAATAAAGGTTTCTGAGAGAATGGTCGAGTGAAAAGAAGCTTAAATTGGAAGAGAAGCACAACTGCAAATTAATGTGGTTCGTTCAGACACAATAGGCCTTGCAAGTGTTATATTTTGCAACATTACAAGTTCAGTTGTCAAAAATATGTTCACTGCGTTCCATACTAGCAATGGGCTAGATCACCAGTCAGTGTAGCACCATTACTTTCAATAGAGTGATGCTGTTTTACACTAGCTGAGGACCTGGCCCATTATATTTATTTCATCAAGCTGTTTTGTCTTTTGATTTTGCTGATGAAATCCATTATTGGACAATAGGCAGACCTGGCACTTACTTTTAGTCTATTTTGAGCTATACAAATTATGGGGTGATTTGCAGATATACAGTGTCTCCCTAAATATGATAAATCATCACTAATCTCAAATGAACCAAGTTCTCCAGCAGAAAAAGAGAAAGCACATTAACCAGCTGCATCACCTAGCCTTAATCCCACTGAGTTCCAAATTCACTTAGATTTCAAATAAGAAGCTATTTAAAAAAATAAATAAACAGTTGTGTAGGTGATGGAACTATAGATCTGCATCCAGACAGCTGTTTTCTATTGGTGTTGGTGTTATTGTTGATGATCCCCACATCAGCTCAGATGGTGCGTGAAAATCAGATGCCAAGAGAGCGAGAGAGAAGACTAGGATTTGCTGGGTGTGCACAAGAGTATAGGCTGAGCTTGCTTTCATTACTTTAAACTTTACAGAAAGCAGTTTAGTCTACAGAATAAGTGCTTGCTATTCTGTATCTGATTTATATGTTGCAAAGTGTACTGCACTGAAAGAAAAGACATTTATCCTCGTCTAGTCCGAGTTGAAAAGTGCACATAAAAATTTGAGAGAACGCTTTTTCTATCACTGTGTCCAACAGTAATTTTGTTTCATTCCATTTTTTCTTGTGGCTTTTATTTATTTTCTATTTTCTTTTTCCTGCTTTTCTGCTCTTTGAGCAAAGCTAAAGGGAAAGAGAATAGACCCCTCCCCCCAAATCTTAACTCAGAGCATCAACTTTGTTTAAATATTGGAGTGAACTGAATTTACTGTACAGTAACTACAAATTATTGCATCCATGCCAATTTCCTTTGCAATCGTGTTTTCTTTGTAATTCTTGAGTATTAAAAAAGCCATGAAATTTTGAACACATGAAGGCTTCATTCCCAGCATTATTCAAATTAGCTCTCTTACTCTCTGTATCCCAGTAACATAGAGATAATTTTTAATGTTATATCGTTGTTTAGGCAAAGCTTTCCCATATGTAAAATGAAAGATTTCTTACAGCAAACACTGCTAGTGCAGAAAATCATGAATATTTCTCTGTATGACAGCAAATAAAGACAATGATTAATAAAAGGAACTCTAGAATCTCTCACTTATCATGACACACATATCATACCATCATCTACTGATACATGCAACAAAAGAATATGTACCACGGAGAAGTTGGGTGTTAAAAATATCAGCTGTATATGATTGTTATCATGGAGATACTTGTTAAGTACCTTTGCTAAATGTACTTGGAAATTAATAGATTATCCTTAGTCAATTAATTATTTTATAATAAACTCCAATAAAGAGAGTGAATGTCTTCCATAGAGGATTTGCCAAAAGAGATCAGGATTTGCTTCATCCACTCTAGCATCCGATCTTAGGCTGCTATCCTGTAGGTAATACTCTGCTTCAGAGGCAGTGAAAATCACCATAATACACAGAGTCACCTATGTAATGCATATGTACATTGAGTTTATCTGGGAGAAATTCTTTTTCTGAGCCCCACAGGCAATTAGCTCATGACTTTAAAAATGAGATAAGATTACTGCTATCTTAGCAATAAATTTAATGGATGGTCATACAATTGCTCACTTCCTTTGAAAATAAAGTCATGGTATTTGACTTCATGACTTGTTAGAACAGTGAATTCACAGGTTTATTATGCACCATACAGTCACCTAATTGAATTAATTACTGAAGGAGATCAAGTTCTTCTACAATATCTCCTAGCTTCAGTAGAACATTGTCAAGGCTTGACTGATGAAAAAAGTCTCTGGCTGCTGCCTCTATTAATGAATTTGTGCTATCCTTCTAATGAAGGAATCTCCACATTAGGAGGGTCAGGATTCTGTCTTTGGTTTTCCATATCATTTAACCCCATGTGAATACATATCCTGGGTTATACCTTATGTGATTGCCACCAAACAAGCAACATGAATACCTGTAAGCAAGCTCAGTCGCTAAGAACCTAATGCAGGAGCAAGCTCTTCTTTTGCAAAATGCAAGCTGTTTAACTTTTATAAATACTTTTTATGCCCCTAATGGAAAACAAGTTACGCGTTTCTACATATGCAGTGGTTTTTGACAAGACTGAACTTTAAAAGAGCAAGAACACTCATAACATTTGAGAAAAAAGTAGATGTGCTGGAGTATAGGAACTTAAGAACAGACAGCTGGCATCTGATGACTCTCTTAGGAACACCAACATACTAGGTCCCAGTAAAGCACATGCTGAAGTCTCGCTGACTTCAGTAAAATAAGTACATGCTTAGGTGTTTTATTGACCAGGGATGGAATTCAGCATTTCTTAAAGTTAAACGAGTGTTTAAGTACTTTGCTGAATGATGTCCTTACTGCTTCAGAAACTTAACAAATGTGTTACAGCCTTACGAAGTCCATACCTGTTCTCAGACAATTTCATTATTCAGCATGTTAATTATTCCCACACACTTTATGGGGCATATTACACTGGAAAGTGCATAAAACTTCAGCAAGTATGTCAGCCCTTATACTTCATAAGGTGCACAGGAGTCATGGCACAATTGCCGAATAGTCTTCAGGTAGTAATGTGGATTACCAGTGTTTGGTCGTTGGAGATGTTCTCTTGCTCCATTCATGACATCTGAATAGCTTATATTAATCCTCTCAGAAAGTCAACACAACTTTGAAAGGACCAGTGCACATTTCCTGAGGTAGGCAAAAGGCCAAATTCACTTCATAAAGGGCAAAGGAACTCTGATACAGATGCTGAATAATTAAGTTGCTCATACACTCCTACACATTTTCTAAGGTTCCCCATGGATTTGTGAGCCTACTGAATTCAGTAACAGTTCTGAAAAGGAAAAGAAAAGAAAAGAATCCTCTAAAAGCAGGGGGAAAAAACAAACACCTAAATCAGACTCCAAACTAACAGATGCAGCCTCTGTTATGCTCTGATATGCAAGGTTATATTAGCCAAGTTCATAAGGTTATCTAAGGGTACAGACAAAAATTCCTATAGCAGACTAACTCTTTTGATGCTATATTACAGTGCAGGTTTGGGCTGCAAAACAGTATGTTAGGTGTATACTCTTCATTGTTAACCTTCGCATGTGTGAGCTGACCTCCTCTTTATACAGCCCATGCCTAAATCTTCTCAGTCTTTGCCACTTATTGCTAGTTTCATTTTTTATTATTGTAAGCAGAGTCAGAACGGGCTCTACCCCGACATCTAGTGGTGAGCTGTGGAAAAGGATTCCAGGAGCTGATCTCGTTTGCATGGGCACACCCACCCTGCCTAGCATGATGAGACTACTTGCCCAAATGGTCACTTTGGCTGCTGTGGGATCCCCAGTCTCTTTGTTATTGAGGCAGGAGTAATAAAGTGGTGTTATCCTGGTTATGTGAATCAAGGACAGTAGAACTGTACTTGGCATTTTATGACGGAGGGACTCATTCGCTAGGTAAAGGACATGGGTTCCAAAACCCAGTGAATTGAGAGAGGTTGGGGATAAGTATTTGTATCTGGTAGTATTGGCCCTGAAACACCACTTTGACCTCTTCTCTTTCCATCTCTCCATTGTGTTATAACAGAGCTAATTTTGATTCCATTAGGAGTCTTGTTACATGCTGCAAAGCTGAAATCACTGATACCTAGGTCTAAGCATTAAACTTACTTTGGGCTATTGGTGCACCAGCACTGAGGCTTCCTTACTACCAGCTGAAATCATTAAAGAGCTGAAGTTACTGCGAGTTCTGTTAAGTGTGGGGGAGGGGACCTGAAGGCATACTGGTGAGTGGCTAGCAGGGTGGCTGGTGGTGAAGACTGCAGCAGAAGCCCACAGAAAGGTGTGGCAATCGGCCATCAACAAGAGCAGGGGAGCATGTAAGCTGCCCCCGTACCTCCCCACCTTCTGCCCAGGCTGGGAGGTAAACTCTGCAGAGGAACTTCTGAACTCTGTGGGGGGCTGCTCTGACTAAGTACAGAAACTGTGGTAGGGGTGACTTTTGGGTTGCTGGACTTAAGACCCTGCGGGGAAAAGGACACTGCCAAACTTACTTGCTCGCATGGTTTGTCTTATGGACCCTGTTTGTGGTGTTTCCCCAACATAATGCCGCATTGTTTCCCTCCTTTACTAAAAGGCTTTTGCTACATTCAGACTCTGTGCTTGTGACAGGGGAAGTATTGCCTCTTAGAGGCACCCAAGGAGGCAGTATATAATTGTCCTAAGTCACTGGGTGGGTGCTCGAGCCGGTTTTTCATTGTGTTATTGAAACAGAACCCCTAGATATTGAACCCAGCCCTTGTTGCTGCCAGCTCTGATGGGCAGAAGGGTTACATTATACAATCCCTCCTGCAGCATCCTCCTTCCCTCTCCCCTTTACTTACTTTCTCTCTCTCTCTCTCACTCACACACACACTCTCTCTCTGTTACTTACTTACTTACTTACTTTTACTTTCCTCCTTGCTCTATATCTCCATTCTCCCACTTCTTTAATAAGCTGTGGAACCACGCCAGTCCAAGTAACCAAAGCAACATAACTGAAGCTTAGTGATGAAAATATGGAATGGTGGCTTGTGTAGAGGCATGGAAATAGTTAGCTGTGAAAGTTAAGGCATGGGGAAATTAATGGTTGTGTAATGACTGGTAAAATGATGAAGTAGATGGCTATGTAAGCGATGGCAATTGCAGAAATTGGAAATATAGATCTGAAAATTTCCAGTTTGGATCCAAATCTATCCTCTCTGTTTAAAGATCTATATTGTGTACATATTTGTATTAGCAGAAATCATTAATATCATGGATTGAACAGAGACACTGGATTTATGACTTATTACAACAATCTATAAGCTACTTAAGCCAAACACACACACACACACACACACACAGCCTTTCCCCCCCCGCTTTCTCCCCTATGACTGGAGAGGTATTAACAGGTCATTTAATCTTTTCCTTGAATGGTACCTTGAATTACGTGTTAAGGGAAACTAATGATGACTATATAGATAGTAAGCACAAGAGAATTTGTTTACTTAGACTGTAAGCTCTTTGGGCCAGGGTCTGTCTTTTTGTTTTATGTTTGTATCGTGTCTGGCACAGTGGGGTCCTGGTTCATGACTGTAGCCCCCAGGTGCTATGATAATACAAATAATAAAATAACACCAAAAATAACCAGCATTAATAAAATGTGTGAAATCAGCGAACTATGCATTGATCATCACCGTGGCCATTTTGTTTTGGTGTCATATACCTTTAGCTGCTTTTCCTGGTATGTGTGTGTGTATAATTATTACATTTTATTATTATACAGGAAGATTGATTCATCTATTCAAAGATTTATAAAAATAAACAGCACATATGAAGCATTTAAACAGCCATTTAAAGTAAAGATTATGATACTTTACATATGCTATCCAATAAAGTTTCTGATGCTATTAGCATTAGACAGGAATTAAACAACAGGAATTAAACATCTAACCCATTCCTATTTATTTCTGTTTGACAAACAAAGCTGAAGGTTATTTATATTTAAATTAAACCACCAATTATCCAATTAAACAAAACATTATCTCCTCCTGTCACAAAGGTTTAATTTAAGTACACCAATTCATCCCCAATTTTTCCATTAAGGACTGCAGCTGCCTTTTAATAATAGTATTGATTAAAAAAAAAAAAAAAGACATTAGGGAAGAGACAGCACTATACCTGATCTGACCTGGCCCTGATACTGCACAGGTATCAGCTACCATGTACGTTTATAGGCCCAGGAACCCATTGTGGAGTCTCATTGACTTCAGCGTTAGAGCCTGTTTTTTTCCATAATCACAAATGTGTTACATTCTGGTGCATTATCGAGCATGCAGCAATAATTCATGTCATAGCACAGGGATCGGCAACCTCTGGCACGTGGCATGCCAGGGTGCTTACCCTGGTGGGCTGGGCAGATATGTTTACCTGCCGCATCTGCAGGTTCGGCCGATCACGGCTCCCACTGGCCCCGGTTCGCTGCTCCAGGCAAATGGGTGTGGCGGGAAGTGGCGGTCAGCACATCCTTCGGCCCGCGCTGCTTCCCACAGCCCCCATTCACCTGGAGCGATGAACTGTGGCCAGTGGGAGCCGCGATCGGCCGAACCTGTGGACACGGCAGGTAAACAAACAGGCCTGGCCCGCCAGGGTGCTTACCCTGGTGAGCTGCGTGCCAAAGGTTGCCGATCCCTGCCATAGCATAAAATACATATTTTACTTGTTCTACATAAATCAAGATTGGATGTTTTTATAAAAGCTCTGCTCTAGGAATTATTTTGAGGAAGTTCTATGGCCTGTATTATGCAGGAGGTCACACTAGATGATCACAGTGGTCCCTTCTGGCTTTAGAATCTATGAAAACATGATTACCCACAGACATGAAAAATGTACCTCTAAATGAAAAAATGGAACACTAGTAAAAGATATAAAGAGTAAAAACAAACAAACAAACACCCAAACTCTAGTCAAGAATTACTTGGTTTTGTAACTAGATTTCCTCATTTATTTAAAATTGGAACACACACACATTTTTATATGCATACATAGACAGAGAGACAGACAGACAGATCTGGCCTTATTTCTTACTAATCCTATTTTAATACAGTATGCAATTACTTCTGGTGGTAAATTATTTTTACTGGATTCAAGTAATACAACCATGACACATTTATTTATTGCTTGGTTTACCTGAATCCATACCAACATTCATTTCTAGTTGAAAAAATAAGATTTGCTAGGGTTCTTTCATCTCAGCTCAAATCCAATACATGTGAGTAGTGATAGAGAGATTTGACTGTCTGATGGAGTGGTTGATAATTAACATGAAAATGAGTGTGGTCGTCTTACCAACCCAAGTGTTCAAAAATCATGTGATAGGCTTACAATTCAAATGACTTCAAAAATAATAAGCTTTAGATTCTTTTTATTTGTCATCTTGGTTTTCAGTCTTTTGAGTTCATGGTCCCAAGATTTCCTCTGCAGCTGTAAAGGCTAGAAATTTTGTTATAGTTTTTTATAATTAAAGCCAGCAGTCCCAGAACTGAATCTCATGACTCCAGGAACTGAGTCTTTAAGAAAAAGCACACCAAAGATCTCAAGAGTTCGCAATACTGCCACAGTCTATTTCTGGTTAGTCAGGTGGCAAGCTGCGCTTATTGATCCTAACTAAGACTTGTGTACTTTTGTCATTCCCATCTCCCCTGCTGTCACCCTGACTCCCTTTGTTTTTCTCATCCACCTCTTATGTTTTGTCTTTCAGCATGTAAGTGTTTTGGAACAGGGATTGATTTTCTATATGTTTGTACATCGCTTATCCCAATGGGGTCCTGACATGGTCAAGGCCTCTAGGCACTACGACAATATAAATATTTAATAACAACAATACATTTCAATGGAAAATTCCAGTATGGTTTGCTAGACACTAATATACCATATATACTTGATCATAAACCAGTTTGTTTATAAGCCGACCCCCCCAAGGTGAATAAGTAAAAATGGAATTTTTTTATAGCCCATTCATAAGCCAACCCTATAATTCAGGAGTCAGCCAACTTTGGCTCCTGGGCCATCAGGATAAGGGGGAGGGATAGCTCAGTGGTTTGAGCATTGGCCTGCTAAACCCAGGGTTGTGAGTTCAATCCTTGAGGGGGCCACTTAGGGATCTGGGGCAAAATCAGTACTTGGTCCTGCTAGTGAAGGCAGGGGGCTGGACTTGATGACCTTTCAAGGTCCCTTCCAGTTCTAGGAGATGGGATATCTCCAATTAAATAAATAAATAATACATACATAAATAAGTTGCTGGTGGGCTGAGATGGTTTGTTTACCTTCAGCATCCGCAAACACAGAGGTAAACCTAAGTAAACAAAGTGTCCTGGCACGCCAGCTGCTTACCCTGACGGGCCAGGACAGCAACTGGTGGGGAAATTTTTTGGGGGGGAGAAGCTGGGAGTCAGGGGAGTAACCCCTGTGACCACCCCCCACATGACCCTACCCCTAGCCCAGGACCCCAGCACTCTCCCCATCCCATCCCTTCCCATCTTATCTGGGAAGGGCCACGGAGGATGTCTCTGTCCTGGCTGGAGCTGCCCTGGCAGGCTGGGCGGCGTGGGCGCAGCCTGTTCCAGCAGGCTGGGCTAGGCGGCATGGCCACAGCCTGCTCTGGGCGCCGGGGCTGAGCGGCACGGCTGCAGCCTGCCAGCTCTGGAGCGGTAGCTGCTTCGGAGGCTGGAGGGAAAGCAGCATGGCCAGAAGCGGAGAGAATCTGGCCCCGCCTCTTCCCTTCTCTCTCTGCTGGCTGTGCTGCCTCTCCTTGCTCCCTCTGTTTGGGGGAGGGGCTGTGTCCCACCTCTCCCTCACTATACCCATTCATAAGCCGACCTCCTTCTCTGGTGCTTCCCTTTTTTACTAAAAATACTGGCTTATGAACGAGTATATACGCTAAGCACCAATTCAGGAAACACCTCTGTTGAGGACAGCACTTGGCCACATGCTTATTTTTCAGCACACACTAAAAGGTAAGAATATAATTAAGTGTTGTCCTGCATATGGATGGACTTACACATGTTTCAATGCTTTCCTGAATCAGAGCCACAATGACTGCATTATAATATGTGTAATGCAATATTCATTGTAAGATGCAGCTGCAAGTGGAAGACTATTTTATGTGTTTAGCAACATCATCATGTCAGCACAAACCTAATTTATTTGAAAATCTTTACAGTCAAACAAGATAACTTTACAAATAGATTTGTTCCCTACAAGATAAGGCACCTTTACTAGCTCTGCAGTTTTACTTGCTAAATTTAACTATCTTGAGATAAAAGACGAGGCAGCACCATGTGGGCTTTGAGTTCGGGACAAAGGCCTGATTCTGATCGCAACAGTGTAATTCCACTGACTTCACTGAATCAATGTACATTTCTGTACAGTTTCCAGGAACTCACTTTTAAACTTGGGGTTGGTTGTAACTGACAAACATGAAACATTCTCAAAACCTATTTTTGTTTTGTTTTAATTTTTGCCACCTGGCCAGGTGCAATCTGACCTAGGCTGTTTGCTGCTGATGCTGTACAAATAACTATTCAGCAACTCAAGCTTTCAGTGCTGGCTTACAACCATCTTAAAAAGGGTCTGATACCACTGAAGTCAGTGGGAAATGGCAGGTGCTTATCTCTTCTCAAGGTCATTGCGCATTCACTACCACCACCAACAGAAAAGAGATACTTGAACTTCCACTGCCCCCCCCCCAACAGTTTAAATATCCACTCTGTTAACTAGTTCGCTTCTGATTATTTCAGCAGAACATCCAGCATTTGTGCTCATCTTACAATGATCTCCCTGACTTCTCCACATAGGGATGTAATGGCAATAATTTACACAGGGGCTACTAATTTCATTGTATTAATGAGTTTCATATTTAGTTTAAAAAACCCTCTCTTTTTATTCATTAATATGAAATAGCCACCAAAATTAACAGTCAGCCACACAAAAGTGGATCCAGGGACCTAATACGGAATTTAGGTAAAGCATGCTGTGGAGCACATGGGGCCTTGTCCAAAATTCTCACTGGCATGGGTCTGCAATTTATGATACACTGACTTCCTTGTGGCTGAAAAGTCGGGACCAGATCCTCACCTTGTATAAATCAGTATTTTCATTGACAGCAGACTATTTGATTTACACCCATGGAGGATCAGGCCTCATTCAGCTCTGTCATAGTATTTAGCCAGATTTCAAGTGGGTAGGAAAGAACTCAACTCTGATGGTTGAAGCTGAGGAATAGAGGAAGGGCTACTGTACTCAAAAGAGGCTTGTTGGGGTGAGGGAAGTCACAGCTGTGACCAGAAAATATCACCCTACAAATAATTTTTATTTCTTCTTTGAAAAAAGTGGATGTAATAAATCGGAACTTAAAACCGAATTCCATATTTATGTTGTTGGCTATGGCCCGGGTCTACAGAAAACCCGCTGACCTTGCTATAATTAAAATGGCAAGTGTAGAGCTGCAGTACAATTATTTATTTAGTAATAATGTGCTTAGTTCTTACCTTATTGTAATAGAATTCACTGTATGAATATCAGAAAACAACTGCACCTTTTGGTGTCCCAAATACTAGTAATATATATAATTTTACAGCATGCTCCCCACTGTAACACATACATAAATTATGAACAGACATGAAAATATTATTTATGTTCCATGAGTAAATATAATAGAAACATATAAGTGCTACTTCCAAAGCTCTCATATGAAACATATTAAATCTATAATGAAAACTTAAAATACACATGTTTAGAAGACAGTCTATGACTTCGATTGATTAACATTTATGATGATTTTCTTTGTGAAAAGAGATTGCAATTGCTCATGAAGATAGGAACAAGGAGGAATGCAATAGTGTAAGTTGCTACTGAAATTAAATTGCTGGCCAAGTTAGGCTTCTTCACTGTAAAATGATGTCTTTTTGATCATGTACTGAAATTACAAAATCTGATTTCTTTCAAGGATGTGAGAAGGTGACCTATTTTCTGCAGAATGATATTGTATGGATGCCTTAAGCTATAAGGTATAAAATCATGTCAATGTGCATTCTTTTTCTCATTCCTTATCAATTAACTATTTAGGTTTTACAAAGGAAATTTCATTAACAACAATGGGCACATACATGAATTTCAAATTATGTATAATTATAGTTTACGTGTGAGATTTCGCACATCATCTCATAATGGGTCATGATTATAAACAATTATTTCCATTAGATTTAACTGCTTAGGCCACCTGTAAAAGTTGCTCAATGCTGTAGCCTTTCCTTTCTCACATGAATTGCACTGCTGACTTCAGTAGGAATACTTCTGTTAAGGCTGCAGGATTAGGCCACTAAAATATGCTGCTAATATTAGTTTGGAATAACAGCATGGTTTCTGCTTGTGTCCAGTGTAAGAAATATTGACAAATAATAAGAAATTCAGCGGAGAAAGTAATATTCATGAGACCTACAGTCTGACCTAGAATTTTTTTACCTCTACAAACATAAATAGAAAAATATGAAATGTTAATGATCACATGTAAGCCAAGGAAGAACTGTGATTATTATTACAACCAAGGGGTGAAAATTCTTTAATGGACCAAATTATGAGTCCTAAGAGAGAAAGGATAGTCCAGTGATTAGAGAACTAGCCTAGAGGAAGACCCAGGTTCAATTCACTGCTCTGCCACAGACTTCCTGTGTGGACTCGAGTCAGCTGACCCATGTTAAGGAACCCTGGGTTTCAGCATCTACATTGTATTTTAACCATATGTCAAGACTTTTCTAACCTGTGCTCAAACCTAGGGCTCTGGTGTACATACTGCAGTGTGCTGACCCGAGCCAAACTAACCATACCGCAGAGTCCCTAGTTCCTGCCCTGCCCCCGCCCCAAATGTGGCTGCTCTAGCCCTAGTAGTGTGGTGCACTGTGGAAAAACTTTACTGCCCACCCTGCATGTTACTAGGAAGCAGCTCACTTTGATTTGTTTGCTCTCCATTGCAAACCCAGGAGACTCTCTGACAGTGTGCTTACAAACCGGTGATCAGAAGAGAATGGGTTAACAATGACCTGAGTTGCTGTCATTTTCCAGGGTGGGGAGGGGGCAAGTGAGAGGGGGCTTTCATTTTCAATAGAGCCTATTGCAGATTGTTGGGCTAGAGAGGACTAAGGAAGTTGTACTATGGAATTATGGGATACTTCTGGCTGATTCCCAGACCCAAGTCAAGTGGGGCTTCATCTACGTTGCAGAGCAATAGAGTTTGGACCCTGGGTCCTGGATTAACTTGAGTTTGGACCCTCCAGCACCACAGGGTCCTGAGACCCTGGATTGGAGCATCGTGTTAGCGCAATCGCAGTGTAGATGCAAGGGGCATTAGGCTTGAGTCTGGGCTCAAGCACAGGCTTACAATGCAGTGTAGGAATACCCTTAGCCACTCTGTGCCTTAGTTTCCCATCTGTTAAAAGGGGGAAATAATACTTCCTTACCATGGGTTTCGTGAGAATAAATACGTTAAAGACTGTGAAGGCTTTGAGATCTACTGATGAAAAAGCACTATGTAAGAGCTAGGTAGTATTACATTGATATAGATTAAAGCAGTAAAGGTAAATAAATGACCTTGAAATTCAGGGCTTGCACCCTTGTAGCTATGTAGGTGTCTGAAGAGAAATGATGTTACAACACCCTCTGGGGTGCACCGGTTTGTGAGGCACCTCAGCCCTACCTTCCCTTAGTATGAAGCAGTCTTGTTTGTGCCTGCTGTAGCTCAGCTCTCTGAAACCAACACCCTCTGGCCACACAAACACTGTCTTCCAGGCCTCTGTACACCTCACTCTCTACGTTCAGCTTAGTAACAGGCATACTAGCCACTGAGTCCCCAAAACATTCCCTCAGGAGGATCCAACCCTGTTACTGGACACTCACAGAAATTACCAGCTGTCACTGATGAAAGAGTGTACGCACAGTTTGACTAGTACAATTTAGGACAGATCCTTTTTATAACAAGACAGCACTGGAATCTATTTATAGTGAAAATGAACGTAAGTTTATTAACAAGGATAAGATTGAAGAGTTAGTGAGCAAGGATAACAATAACATTAAAAGTATCAGAAGGGTAGCCGTGTTAGTCTGGATCTGTAAAAAGCAACAAAGAGTCCTGTGGCACCTTATAGACTAACAGATGTATTGGAGCATAAGCTTTCATGGGTGAATACCCACAAGAAAACTTATAACATGCAATCCTAAGTCTACACTTACCAATAGTTATCTTTCCTATTTAATAAAGTATATTTTCTCTCAAGGATTCAGCCTTTGACAGAGCCACTGATTTTCAGGCACAACCAAGATCCAAGTTTTCATGAAAACCCCAAGCCCTTAAAGGGGTTTCCTCTGTAAATGAAAATGTTTTTTGCATCTGCTTATATTTTCCAATAATCATTGTTTTCTCCTCCCAACACAGATTGACCCCTGTGGTTCTCTTCCTGGGTGTTGGCTTCAAGGTGTCTTCTCATACTCCTGTTTGTTTCACAATTTCCCCTCCCCTCCCCCATAACAACCTTTTTTCCTGTTGACTTTCACATATAATTGGAGATTCCATCAGGGCTGCCCAGAGGATTAAGGGAGCCTGGGGTCTTCGGCCGCCGAATTGCCGCCGAAGACCTGGCACTTTGGCGGCGGGTCCGGGGGCGGAAGGACCTCCCGCGCCGCCGAATTGCCGCTGAAGACCCGGAGCGGAAGAAGCTCTGGGGGCCCGGGGCCCGCAAGAGTTTTCCAGGGCCCCTGGAGCGAGTGAAGGACCCTGCTCCAGGGGCCCCGAAAAACTCTCGTGGGGGCCCCTACGGGGCCCGGGGCAAATTGCCCCACTTGCTCCCCCTCCCCCCCCCCGAGTGGCCATGGATTACATTGTGTTGGCTTTGCAATGCTTAATTTACAACAGGGATAGGTGAATAGAAATGCTTTGTCTGGCAGAAAACCTGGTTGTGAGCTCTACCTTGTTACAGACTTTAAAGCATAGTTTCAGTATGTACATGTAACGCTGACAGACCCCGGTCATCAGTGGGCAGGATCGAACGGGGGACCCCAGGAGCTTAGTGCATGAGCCTCTACCGCATGAATTAAAAACCAACTGGCTGTTAGCTAAGGCTGTAGAGAAGACTCGTTTTATCTCTCCCTTTAAGTGGTCTCGCTACCACTAGATGGGACAGAACACCACATCCAGAAGGTGTGTGGGTTACATATACACAACTCCTTATATAGTATTTCACAATTATATTAGCCACCAGTGTGTGTCTGGCTTTCATTTGATACCTTACCAGATACTTTTTGGATAAATAATATGAAAGCAGCATGTTGAGTACAGTGAGTTTGTCAGGCCTGAGAGGAGTTACTGTTACAGAACAGTGGGCCCTGTGCCAGTTGGCTCTGAGGGAGTCTTAGGGTTCCAAATGTCATATTGTTGTGTGTGTACTGCACCTTTAAATGTGCAGGAGTCTCCCTGCCTCGGGTAGGGGGCTGTTTAAGGCAACTACATTTTGTGTTTCAATTCAGATTAAGGAAAATGACAAAGAGATATATAGAGAAAAAATATAATGCCCGGGAGAGAGAGAGAGAGACAGAGAGAACAAGGTTGATCTGCTCTGTGCCATTCTATATCTGAAGTGACAAACAAAATGGCAGCTGCCTCACAGCTACCACTGTGGTTGACAGGGAGACTTCTACATATTTAATGGTGTAGTACCCACAAAAAATATCATTTCCTTTTAATCTCTGAAGTCCCAGTTTCCCTTATGATAAGTAGGGACACAAAGATTACTGGAATCCTCCTGCATTTCCACAAATACACCATTGTTGAAAACTGTGGCTTGCCTGACAAAATACAAGCATGTTACTGTGACTATATTTGAGGGGAAAGTTCCAGCAGAATCTCCATGACAAAGTATTCAACCCATATTAATGTGAATGGGAGGCCCTGCTCCTACATCAAGGGAAGAAAAGATCCCTTTAACTTGAAGATGAGGAGAGAGACTTGCATATGCACTGTAATTGTGTAGTCCCTTGACTCCCTTTCAGTAAACACAGCTCTTGGCAGCATGCACTGAAACAGCATTGATTTAAGTCCACTGCATTTGTAGAAGTCAAAGATTTTAAAGGGATTATAAAAGTTTATGCTTAATTTGACATTGATTGAGACTAAGTAGCAAATAAATCTTTCACTGGTTTGTTTATTTATTTCACTTTGTTGTTAAATTCTGCTAAGATTGTATGGTGTTCTGGAGCAAACGTCTTTTAATCTATACCAGCCCAAATTAAGAGTCCTTGATTCTGATATTTGAATTATATGAAGTTAGGTGATTTTTTTTCCTTTTTTTTTTTTAATTACTCTCTTCACTAATTACATTCCAAATAGATACAATATCTCATTTCCTCCCATACCACTGAATTTAAAAAAACAACAAGAATTTATACAAATCATTCATTTTAAAGTGCTGTCATTTAAAGCATCTAATTTTTGTTGGATAATAATATATCAGAACATGTAGGGAACAATAGAACAGAAAAATTCTGCTTCAGTCTGCCTGTCACAGTTTGACATGGCCTGGAACAGTAAATAAATTGACCAGGTCTCGTTCTTTTTGAACCAGGAACAAAATATCAGTTTATATTGGATCACAAAGTTGAAAAATCATTTTACTGAATATAGTAATGAGAAATTGTCACTTACTTTAGTAAGGCCAAGATAGGATCAGCCATAAACAGCATAATCTGCTGTGGAATGTCCTCTGTATTCTAAATCTCTCTCACACTCTCTCTCAGCTTTTTAAATTCCAACTTGGTCAAAAAATTAAAAGCAAAATAGCCTGTCAGCCAAGGTCCGCTAGATCTTAACCCTGCATGGTGGTGTGAGGATAAAACCTGCCTTGTGCCTCTCTGTGTAGGATTAGACACAACTACAGCTCCTATGCTCCAGGAGGGCACAGTCCATATGACTCTAGAAGCCCTACTGGTGCTAGACTCTCCAGAGGGGGCAAAAATGGTCTTTGGTCTTAATCCCCCACTCTGATTTCCACAGGTAAGAAGAACTGACACTTTACATGATGAAGCTTTTCCTGTCCTCTGTCAAAGGGTGGAATAACAGCAGCACACTGTTGAGCTGCGAGAGTCATTGTGCCTAACTCCAAGAGTTCCCACTTAATAGCGTGCTTCCACACAAATAAACAATAGTCTTGCCTAAGCTTGCTTAGGCAATAGCCTAAAACACTGGGCTGTGATTCAGGGGATCTGGATCCAAGTTCCCACTGTGTCAAAGATTTCACTGTGTGACTCTGGGCAAGCTGCAGAATCTCTCTGTGCCTTGGCTTATACTCAACAAAATGGGGATAACGTTTCCTTTCTGCCACCCTTTGCCTATCTTGTCTAATTCAAGGAGAACTTTGCTTAAATATAATCAGAGAAAGATATGACACTCAATTCTCATAATAAATAGGGAGGCTTTGTTGGTTCCTTGGATGGTTGTTTAAAGCAGACTTCATTGTACCAGGGGCCTTGCAGTAGAAACGATAGACCACCGCTGTAGCACTTCAGTGTCAATACTACCTATGCCAATGGGAAGGGTTCTCCATCAGCATAGCTAATCCAGCTTCCTGAGAGACAGTAGCTAGGTCAACAGAAGAATTCTTCCTTTGACCCAGCACTGTCTACTCCAGGGGTTAGGTCAGCGTAACTCCATCTCAGGAGTATGGCTTTTTCACATGTCAGAGAGACGCAGCTATGCTGATGTAAATTCCCAGTGTAGACCAACCCTAAGGTATCTCATTTATTATTTGCAATTACATCCTTCTTAACTGAGGCTTGGTCTGCACTAGAAAATTAGGTCAGTTTAACTACATTGGTCAGGGGTGTGAAAAATCCAGAGTTAAGCTAACCTAAGTCCCCATGTAGACAGCATTAGGGCGATGGAAGATTTCTTCTGTCAACTTAGCTACTGCCTCTCAGGCGGGTGGATTATCCATGCCAACAGAAGAACCCCTTCCATCAGTAGAGTGATTAGGAGAGATGAATAAGACTGGGACTTTTCAGTTTGGAAAAGAGATGACTAAGGGGGGGCGGGAGGGAATTGATTGAAGTCTATAAAATCATGTCTTTTATGGGGAAAATAAATAAATAAATGTTATTTACTCCTTCTCATAACACAAGAAGTAGGAGTCACCAAATGAAACTAATAGGCAGCAGGTTTAAAAAAAACAACAGGAAGTATTTGTTCACACAATGCACAGTCAACCTGTGGAACTCTTTGCCAGAGAATGTTGTGAAGGCCACAACAGGGTTCAAAAAAGAACTAGATAAATTGATGGAGAATAGGTCCATCAATGGCTATTAGCCAGGATGGGCAGGGATGGTGTCCCTAGCCTTTGTTTCCCAGAAGCAGGGAATGGGTGACTTGATGTACCTGTTCTGTTCATTCCCTCTGAAGCATCTGTCACTGTTGGAAGACTGGATCCTGGGCTAGGCAGACCTTTGGTCTGACCCAGTATGGCCATTTTTCTGTTCTTATATTCAGTATAGGTAGTGTCTAAACTGAAGCACTACAGTGGTGTGGCTGCAGGGGTGCAGTTGTTTCATTGTAGCATTTTAAGTGTAGTCAGGCCCTAAGATACTGGTCATGTTTTTGGTACTATCCAGCCCAAGATTTAAACTCTTACATTTATTATTATTCACTAATAGTATATTTTTTTTCCATTTTTGCAGTGTTATTGTAGCCATGTTAGTCCCAGGACATCAAAAGCGTCTCCTTCTCATCAACAGAAGTTGGTCCAGCAAAAGATATTACCTCACCCACTTTGTCTCTCTAATTCTTTCCACACATTTATTCTGTACTCAGGAAAACCTCAGCTTGGCATCTGCCTGTAGCTCAAGCACCTTAATTGGCTGCAAAATTGTATTTAACTACACATCAGTGAATGATGTAATATCAGAATGGTCTTTGGCAGAGATGGGTCCAAAATACAAAGTTCAGAGCTAAATCTAAATTTGCATTTCTCTGGGGTTTGTAGGATACAAATCTGGGATTTGGTTCATGCTCATCTTTAGTTTGATTGAGCCAGATTACACTATTAGGAGTACAGAGTTATCATACTACAGGAGAAGATTTGTTAACTGCATTTTACTAGTGCCCCTTGTTCTGCACTGCAAATCAGCTTCCAAGTGTGAATCTCGACCCCATTGATATCAGTGAATAAATTCCCATTGACTTCAATAGGGCCAGAATTTCTCTTCAAAACTTTTACTTGAGATTTAATTTCTAGACAGCCATGTTAATAGTACAAGTCACACACGAAAACATAACATTAATGAAAGGAGAACATCAGCCTCTCATTCTGTTTAAAACAGCAAAAATTCAAATATTTCCTTCCATTATAAGTTCAGTTATTCCCTCACTAGCCATGATGTCTGATGCTAGTTGCTGCCATGGTGGATAGGCAGCTATGGAGACAGCAAAGGCAGCTGGAGTGGATGGAACTGAGCTCTAATGGCCTCTCTGGTGATAATGTCAGGCACTGGAGGTGGAAGGGAGTTGGGTAGTTCTAGCAGCAGGGGCTGGATCAGGACTCAAGTTCTCCTACCACTATGAAGATATTACCATTTGGGGGTTATAATGGAGACGTTGCTCTGGAGGCAGCATCAGTGGCTAGAGCTGAGGAGAGCAGGGTTTCCCCTGACTGGGAACAGCTGTGAGGGGGACAGTTTGAGAGAATGAACTCCTCGGGACAGAAACAGTGTCCTACTATGTACCTGTACAGTGCCTAACACAAAGGACCTGTGATGCTAATTAAGGCCTCTGAGTAATACAAACAGTAATAAGTGAAGGCCCCAACACCACCTTAAGAGAGGTGTGTTGTCTTGTTTCCTGGGTAATTGGTTTCCAGTCTGATCAGCTGATGAACTTTGCACCATGGATCATCTAAAGGCCAGTGAGTACAGTTTTAACAGTGGCTGCTTAACAGCAGAGTCAAAACTGAAGCACTGTTGCTTAAAACAGGTTAAAATAATAGGAATAAGAAGAAGCTGCCACAGAAAGAGCAGCAGTGTGTTGCTGAGGTGGCTGGAATAATGGGGACATTTTAGATGAAGAGAAAGGGAAATATACAGGAATTGCAGGCTTGGAAGCTCTGCTTGGTTTGGGTTCCATGCAGCATGATGTCACTGGATGACCCCCATCATCATTCCACAACCAGAACTATCATAGAAATCAGAGGGAGCAGAGTGCAGAATGGCAGAATCAGGCCGACTTATCAAGAGAGCTATATTAAATTCAATCTCCATTAGAAACAGGAAAACATATCATGGATATAACACGTATGGGTATAAATTTCATTTCCAAGCTTTTGCATATTATAAATAAGAATAAAGAGTATGATCCTGCAGTGTTTTACTCACGTGTTAGCACTATTTTTATGGATAGTATCCATGATTTCAATGAAACTTTGCATGTAGAGTGGATTCATATAGGTGAGGCATGAAGGACCAGTGAGTGTAGTAAATATAAATAAAAAGAAATAAATACAGCTAAATATAAAGTAACGGACATTGCATAGTTTGCATTTTTATCTAGTTAGTCTCACTAAAATATGTTCTGGCAATTTTGCAGGCACAAATAAATGTCTCTCTTACTGGAGTGTTTCAATCAATCTACTTTCAAAACTGATAAAAGCAGACTCCTGAGGTATAAGTAAACTGCCAGACACATTTTGTTCTTCAGGTTTGGTTTTTTTTTTTTTTTAAATCAAGCAGCATTTATACTGGACCATACAGAATTTTATGCTATTACAAAGATTACGAATGCATTATAAATCCCCAAGCATTTCAGTTGTTTATAGGAAAATCAACATAATGATGTTTAAGTGCTCAGCTGTCCACTCCCTTTCCTATGTTTATCTCTTCATAGTCTTTCAGCTAGCAGTGGATGAAAAGTTTTGAAGAAATTCATGTTTTTCCATCAGAAACTGCAAAATATAATTATGAATTATTTCTGTGAATCCTTTTATAATATGTACCTGAGCACTAATAACCAAAAGAAACAAAAATATCCTCCAGGGCTTGAGACTGAATAGCATCTTCTGTATAGCAGTGTTTGTTTGTGTGTTTTTTTTTTTTTTTTTTTTTTTAATGAATGGCTATTTATTGTCTCTACTGGTTCCCAGGCTATCCCAATACAATTGTATCAAAATTTGGTTGTTGAATTTATGTTCTCTCAATGTACATAAACAATTTTCTTTCTTTGGGCAATTCTACACAACTGTGATACTTCAGCACAGCTGCACCACTCTAGTGCATCTTATGAAGACACACTCCGCTAGAGGTGGAAGCTATGTTGGCAGGAGGGTGTCTCCTTTCGACATAGTGCGATATGGACATCACTTTAAGTTGATGTAATTTACGTCACTTGAATAATGAAAAATACCCAGAACAATTAGTGGAAAATAGAGTGTAATAGATTGGGAAATTAAAGAGCAGTATGAAATGGAACAGTCATAAGTATATAGATCCATTAAGACTTATGGTTTCTATACCAGTAGTCCTATCAATATTCCTTTATCCTTATGAGGCCAAACTATGGCCATCTCCAACACTGCTGTGGTGTGGAGAGAGGGATCAGACAAGTTATTACTCCATAGTACACAGAAAGCAGCCATAATTTGGCTATAGGTGATGAGGCACATAGGAGAAGAGTAGAGCAAGCTGGGAGGGATGTGTCTGGCTGGGCCCAGCCATCTTGCTGACTGACAGGTCTGCTCTGGAGAAGCTGTGGTTATGCTTGTTCTACAGGAACACCAAGTCCCGCTGCATGTCTTCCCTGGAACATCTAGAGCCCCTAGGACAGGGGTTGGCAACCTCTGGCATGTGGCTCACCAGGGTAAGCACCCTGGCAGGCCGGGCCAGTTTGTTTTCCTGCCGTGTCCACAGGTTCGGCCGATCGCGGCTCCCACTGGCCGCGGTTCACCGCTCCAGGCCAATGGGGGCGCCAGGAAGCTGTGGCCAGCACATCCCTTGGCCTGCGCTGCTTCCTGCCGCCCCCATTGGCCTGGAGCGACGAACCGTGGCCAGTGGGAGCCGCGATCGGCTGAACCTGCGGACGTGGCAGGTAAACAAACTGGCCCAGCCCACCAGGGTGCTTACCCTGGCGAGCCACGTGCCAGAGGTTGCTGATCCCTTCCCTAGGATTTAAAAAGGCAAAATCTCTCCAGGCACCAGAGAAACATAATTGTGCCCATATGGTGATATCCTGGCCCTATTAATGTCAACGTATCTCACCCTTGGTTTCCTGAAAAGTTGCTATAAAGTGTATACTGTCCTTTCCCTCTGAAACAAAATAGGGCTATTTTGGTTTTCTTATTCAAACTAATAATCTTCTTTCTCAAAAGTGCTAAGACTAACTTGTGTCTTAGGGGAAAGTATTAATTAGAGACTAGTTCCATGTCAAAACCACACAAGTGACACAGGATTTGGATAGAAAACCATGCAATGTCCCATGTTTACAATCTTTTATGCATATTTGACTAATGGTCTGAGAGTCATGTTAGGAATAAAACTTGATCAAGGGAAGATTTGCACAGTTCTACTAATAATCCTTCTCTTAGACTGAAATGACTCTGAAGTATGTTTATTGGCACAGGAGTTGTTGGTTATATGGGAGTTGGCCTTATCTATATACCAATGCACATGGGAGGAGGGTTTCTCTCACTGGTAAGTAGCTACAGATATTGACAGTCATGTTTGCCTCTGATGAATGCATCTGGGTTTGATGAAGTTTCTACTTATGAGAAAGGCAGCCACTTCTCCAGAAGCTGCAGCACACCTTCCCCTTTGTTCATAGTAGGAGAAATGTTCCCTCTAGATCAGAGGTGAGCAACGTTTGGCACGCAGCTCGCCAGGGTAAGCACCCTGGCGGGCTGGACCAGTTTATTTACCTGCTTACGCGGCAGGTTCAGCCGATCGCAGCCCCCACTGGCCGCAGTTCGCCGTCCCGGGCCAATGGGGGGGGAGAGCAGGAAGCGGCGCGGGCGAGGGATGTGCTGGCCGCGGCTTCCCGCCACCCCTATTGGCCCGGGACGGTGAACTGCGGCCAGTGGGGGCCGCGATCGGCCGAACCTGCCGCGTAAGCAGGTAAATAAACTGGCCCGGCCCGCCACAGTGCTTACCCTGGCGAGCCGCGTGCCAAACGTTGCTGACCCCTGCTCTAGATAGAAGCTATTCATGCCTCTTTGAATCCAAAATCAGAATTGGCTATTAGATAATAAGAGTTCATGAGCTGTAGACCTTCTCGACAGCATAGAACACCTACTTCCATTGCTGTCTGAATTGTCATTTTCATGGATTTACAACACAGTCCCCATGTTAGGTATCTTAAGAGTCTTACTTCACATATGGAAAAGTAGATTAAGAAATATGCCTGCTATAAGCAAGTATTTTTATTCGCAAAAATCCCTACCTCTGGACTCACTACTAATGTGTTAAACTTCATAATTTGTGAAACTTCAAAATAGTGCAGGGATATCAGAATACAAACTGTGGATTGTAGTTTTTTTGAGATATTGAGTGGAGTGATTGCTCTTTAAAAATAATCCATCTAAATGCAAAAGATCTATGATAAAAACAAATCTCTGCATTCTTCCTATAGAACAAATAATATATTTCACTCACTGAGGAACAGAGAACCTGTGCTACAAATTAGCTTGGCTAAACTAACGCATTACACCAACCTTGCTGAAAGATAATGAATCTTAACCATACTTGAAAAGACAGCTATAAAGAAACTACATGTTCACTAATGAAATCACAGAGCACTGATAGCCATTTGAAATTAGATTAGCTAATCCTAAATTAATTAGCATATGTTTGTTTATTACTTTAGCAATATTAGCACCATAAAATGATCCTTATTTAACAATGGGAAATAATGAAATCTAATTTACACAGGACAATAAGTCAATTACTGTAAGGACCCAATTTCTTCATTGAACTTATTACGTAAACTAACTTTGGTTTTGTTTCATGCAAATTAAATTAGAGACAGGTGGTTGCATTGATTGGCTAATGAGTTTGGAGAAAATTAGTTTGCAAGAAAATGCAAATCCAGGTTTTTGGGGGAAATATTCTAGTTAAATATTAAAATGTGAAAAGTTACTGCTTGTAACTCCATTAACATAGGAAATAAAACTTCTCTTTGAACTTGATACAGAAGATTTATGATCATCTATTTGAAGAAACTATATATAATGAAAGTTCTCATCAGAGCAATCTCATATTCAGGGCCAAATCCAATGCAAGAGGTTGGGGCTAGGTTTGAATGCTCATGTTATCTCGGAGACAAGGTTTGTAGCATCTATGCAGCCCCTCCTACAGCCTCAGGGAAATAGATCTGACCCCAAAACTCCACACTGAACACCCACTGTGGACTCTCCTGCTAGGCTGTGCTCATAGCTTTATTGTCATTTATACTGTAATAACATCTGAAAGCCACAAGCAGGGCTCGGGGCCCCAATGTTCAACTATTCATATACATAACAAAAAAGTTCCCTTCCCCACAGAGCTTACAATCTAAGGACGTGACCCTGTACCATTGAAATCAATGATAGTTCTGTCACCTGTTTCAATGAGAACAAGGTCAGGCCTTGAGTACCTGCCCACCATTCCTCTCCTGCCAAAATACACCCACCTTTCCATGCCTACTGTCCGTCTCTGCACAATAGAACCATCATCTCTATTATGGTGGGCCACATGCAGATCTCACTTAGAGTAGAGGATGTAGCCCAAATGCTAGGTCAGGGATTGGCAACCTTTGGCACACGGCCCGCCAAGGGGCTTACCCTGGTGGGCCGGGCCGGTTTGTTTACCTGCCACGTCCACAGGTCCGGCTGATCGCGGCTCCCACTGGCCGCGGTTTGCTGCTCCAGGCTGTGGGGGCTGTGGGAAGCAGCAGCCAGCACATACCTCAGCCTACGCCACTTCCCGCAGCCCCCATTGGCCTGGAGCGGCAAACTGCGGCCAGTGGGAGCCGCGATCGGCTGAACCTTCAGACACGGCAGGTAAATAAACCGGCCTGGCCCACCAAGGGGCTTACCCTGTCGGGCCGCGTGCCAAATATTTCCGATCCATGTGCTAGGTTTTTCAACAGACTGGCTAAAAACATGAAAAAGTAAAGCACGCACTTATAAAGTACATTTTTAAACATTTGGCATAGGGTCATCACTCACTGGCATGCAGCTGGCCTTGCTTTGAGCACTGTAAAATATGCTTTGAAAAAAATTATATAGCATAGATGAAGAAAAATATTTAAGCAAAAATAAGCTTTTGATTTACTATACCTGTGCCTTAAAAGTGCATCTTTTTCATTTTAATAATACATCTACAGGAAGCACATATTGCTGTTATGGGATCTCAAGCACCTGTCACAACATGAAATTTTGTGCTATAAAAGTACAAATAAGTTGTGCCCCAGCACAACATCAACCTTCTGAGGGTGATGCTTTTGTTATAACAGAAAGCAATTAAACTCCATTTTTTTCAAATATTCATTTGGAGAGCAGAAAGCAGGTGGTGGGGCTTCTGCTTAGAAATTGGACGGTCATAAATACAGTAAGCTTTTTTTGCTAATTTATTAATTAACTTCCTCACCTGCCCAGACTAGCTAATGCTGATTAATATGTTTGTTCTGTACCTTGACTTATACACTGTACATAAGGAAGGCAGAATTAGACAGATCATAGTAAGGTCAAGGAAGGGTATTAAGATGAAAATCTGGTTGAAATATTATTTTTGAGAGCAGTGTTTTCACTACTGGAGCAGTGGGGACCTCAGGAAAAATGAAAGCAAAATAAAATAAATTTTCCTTCCTCCCAATGCTATGTACAAGTCACAGCTGACACTCTAACATAGTAGCATTTCCATCTTCCTGATGAAAGATCTATATGCGAGCAGCTGTGCTAATGCCCCAAACCTCTGATGAGCCATACAGGGCTTGCATCAGCCACTTATTAACAAAACCAGAATTTGGGCCATACAAAATAGAATTCCACCTTTCATTAACATATCTAACCTTTTTATAGAGCTTCATAGCCTTTAAGGCCAGAAGGGAGCACCAGGTTATCTAATCTGACCTCCTATATATCACAGGTCATTAAATTTCACCCAGATACCTCTACATTAAGCCATAGGAAACCTCAGAAAACTAAGCTCCCTGTCACAGACAAAGAACAAGAGAGACTAAGGTGCTAACAATGCCTGAAATACATCCACGTGATCCCAGTAGGAAAACGATACCCCATGCATCAGAGGAAGGTGAGAACCCCTATGATCCCTGCCAAACTGATCTGGGGGGAAAATTCTTTCCCAACCCCAGATCTTTAAATCAGTAAGATTCTGAGCATATGAGAAAGACCCACCAGCCAAACATCAATCAAAAAACAAAACAAAACAAAAAAGATTATCTGTACCACTTCAGAGCACTGGTCTGCTCTGTCCTATGTCCCATCTCCAGCTGTGGCCAGTCTCTGCTGCGTTAGATGAAGTTGTTAAAAAAAAAAAAAAAAAGCATCTTGTTTCAAGGTTGAATTTGTCTAACTTCAACTTCCAGCCACTGGATCTTGTTATGTCTTTGCCAACAAGGTTGAACCCCCTCCCCCCATATATAGTGATCAACTCTTAACCTTCTTTTTGATAAGAAAATAAGTTGAACCCCTTAACCCTCACATTGTAAGGTTTGTTTTCCAGCCCCTGGATAATTTTTGGGTCCCTCCTTTGAACTCTCTCCTGTAATTCCACATCCTTCTTAAAATGTGGACACCAGAACTGGACACAGTATTCTGGTAGTGATCTTACCAATGCTGTGTACAAAGGCAAGATCATTTATCTACTTCTACTTGCTGATCCTCTTTTGATAACATCCAAGGATCACATTAGCCTTTTTTCCCACAGAATTTCACTGACAGCTTGTGTTGAGACAACTGTCTATGATAACCCCTATATCTTTTCCTTGCAATGATCACCCGGAAATGATAAACAGAGATAATCCAATTGTAAGAGTGAGAAGAATATGAAGCCAGTCTGCATGTCATCAAAGAGAGGCTGATGGGAGGAAGGGACTACCCAATGTCATACAGCAGGATAATGGCAGAATCTTGGTACAGAACCCAAGTTTTCTGACGCCCACTCCAGTGCCCTATCCATCGGCTGCTTTCCAAAACCAGACATAACTTGGCAGCTTTGGATGAATGTCAGTTTGAGTTTGTTGTTTGTTCTAACACAAAACACAATGTGAAGATCAGATGTGTGAACTTGTTTGAATCAGGGCCACCTAACTTCAGAGAGCTTTCATTGGAAGCATTTCAGAAGGGAATGTGCCACATCAGTCTTAGTCACTACTCTAGCTAATTCAGGAGAAGAGGAACAGGGTCAATTAGCTATATCAGCAGCCCCTTATCCTTCCTCAGTATGAAAGTAGGTCAACCCAATGAAGGCTTGAGGATGGGAATAGTAAAGAGCAAGAAATATCAAGGATTCAAAGGGACTCTGAGAGGGAAATGTGGAGGATTAATCCATGGGGATAGAACTGGATGAAGTGGTTATTAAAACTTGCCCATCACTAATAGTTACATAGATGAATAGATGGAAGGAGGGATGACTGTATTTCTGATTCATTCTCTTCCCAGTCAGGAAAAAATCAGAATGTGATCAAACACACATAAATCACATCTCCTAGATTCTGCATTACTAATAGAGGTTACAAAACAGCTAGTAAATGTTTCCAGACAAAGGGGCAAATGGATTATACATGTGGAAAATGACAAGTATTTCAAAAATACACATTTAAAAAGGAACATGGAACAGAAACCAGTTGGAATTTTAAACTGGATTCTAAGTACAAGAATTCTCTATCAAGGTTTGTGAGTAATATATGCATCCCTCTTTCTATCTCTTTTATATATATTAAAATATATATATTAAAAAAAACTTTGCAAGATTCACTTTTGTATTTTAGATGCAATTATAATGAATAATTTCATTAACATATTTTCAGGAGAAACTATTGCCTTTAGGAATCAGTATGTATTAAGATCTTTCAAGCTTTTTTTTTTTTTTAGAATGATTTCCACTCTTCATAGACTTTTTTTACATTTTTTTCATATGGAAAATAATTTTCTCTTGACAAATTCGTTATTGAGTTGAGCTCCTTTTCCTTTTCTGTTTTTAACTGAACTTTGCCTTGCATTTCTTTCAGTACTTCAACAAAAGACCATCATTTAATTGTTTTCTAAATTAAGTTTATCATCACATTCTTTTTCATTTCTCATTTGCCCTGCAATAATCTATTCACATTGATTTTGTAAACTTACCAGCCTCTAATTGCTTGCTGCACTAAGGTCTTGTCTTTACATTGTTGTCTTTCTTGGGGTAAAGCCCTTTCCTTTACCTCATGTACTTTTCTCATCCTCTCAAGATAGTTATACCAAGCACAGTTTCCAACATTCACATGGTAAATAAGCGCCCCAACTTTCATAGTAAGCCAAAAATCAACACTCTATTGACTAGATCCCTCCGGCATGCAGTCTGGGACTGTGGTGGGCCAGCTGTGCACCCCAATTCTCTCCTCCTCTTGCCCCTGCTTGCCGGGAGCCGATCAAAAAAAAGAAGCAACAAGCTACAACAAGCTACAAGCCAAACAAGCAACAAGCTACAAGCCAAAAACTAGCCAACAAGCAACTCACAAGCCAATTAAGCCAAAAACAAGCCCAATTTCTGCATTTCTTTCACAGGTTTGGCATGTCTGATACCAAGCTACTAGACAAAGGTCCTACACTCAACCATGCCCAAGCTACACTCAGATGTAGTGGAGATTGGCAGCTAGAGAAAGCGCATTACAGTTCTCTGATTCAGGGCTGTCTGGCCGGTGCTGTAAATTATGGTTGTACGTGGACAGCCCTAACTTACACCACTACTATAAGTTCTCTCACAGACTTCAGCAGAGGATAGAACATGGCAGAGTCCCCTCCCTATCCCCAGTAGACATGCTCCTTCTCCTTTTCCATATTCTGGGGTGAGGTTTTAAAATTTGCAAATTTAAAGGAGGCTGGTGACTTAAAAAAATTACAGATGTCACTGAGGGCCCATCCACCTTAGATTTAAGCATATACTTGAATTCAATGGGACTACTTATGCACTTAAAGTTAACTATGTACATAAGTCTTTGCACAATCAAAGCCTATATTTTAAACAATAATTGTTATAAGTGTACGTGTTTCCTTAGTTTTATCCAGTTGTTTACTTTGTGATTGGCAACACTTTGCATTTTCAATTTCACTCTTTCCCCCAATAATCCATTAGTTAGGGCCAAATTAAATGTTCATGGAAGAATATGGAAAGACTAACGTTGACTTCAATAGGTGTTAGATCTGGCTCTTTATTTCCCCATGTTTTTTGTGGGGGCTTTTCACACAGCAACAGGAGACAGAAAAACATATTTTAAATAGAGGAAAATGTAACTGTAAAACCACCAAACAAACAAAAAGAAATTGTCAGAATGGCTCCCTAACTCAAATTAATTTTAACTCTTTTTTTAAAATTGACTAGAATAAAAATGGCAGTGTCTCTTTTTAACTCTCCCATAAAGAGAGTTAGGTATATACATTCATTCAACAGTATTCTCAATAAAATATTAATGGCAAAGGACTAAAAAAAGATTCCACATAGTAATCATATAAATTACTGTATAGTGAAGTTCTACATAATTTCTCCCCTTTCTGATGATATTTGGCATTAGCTCTATAGAGTACAACTAAACGCCATGTGAGACACAAAATATTGAAAAGATTGGAGGGTTTGTTTAAACCTTAAGCAAAGAGGAGCTGAATCTGAACATGACAATGTTCATTTAGCCCTAAAGTCAATCTGTTTAACACCTTTATACTTGATTTTGATTAACTGGGAAAAAATATTAGCTAGCTCTTGAATTCTAGGTCTTTGAAAAAAAAAAAAAACACATTTCCTATTATCCTGACCATATTTCACTCTTTTAAAGGAAAAGAAAAGGAAAGACCCAGTTTATTCAGTCCAGCATACAACTCAATGCATCGGTGATTATTCCTTTAGTTTACATCTAAATTACAATTTATGGTATCTTCTCTGTAAGTAAGAATATACATTTATTATTGACTGCTTATAAAATTAGTGCTAGCATATCATGAAATGAAGTGGAATTCGATGGGGGGGAATGAAAATTTATATCCTTGTCTCTAACTGAACACAGATTCTGTAAAATGCATTTGCATTAATAAAATCTGTCAAAATGTGTAGGGTATTGGCAACATTTTGACAAATGTCACCATTATCTCTTGCACAGGCACTGTTTTAGGCCCTTGTTCATCCTGTCCTTTAGTTTATATCACCCATGCACATTAAGATTGTAAATGCCTTCAGCTATTTAAATACATAATCATGATATAATATCAATGGTTAGCAAAGTCCTTGCATAATTTTGCATGTATTTCTTTTTTTAAACTTACTTTCTTCCTGCAGTGCAAGCTACTTTAGTTACACTGGAGACTAACTACTAAAGCAAAAAATGTACATATACATCTGGCTTACACTAATATATGGATTTCTCCATTGGTAATAGTCATAAAAATGGAGATGACATCCATAAATGGAATGAATGAGTTCTTATTTCTAGTTTTGTGGATTATGTGCTGCTAGTTAGTAATTACTTCTTTTATATAAAACAACTGACTTGTGGCATTTGCATAATGTACTCATATTGAGTACACAACCATTATTCTCCCATTATACAGGACAATAAAACTATGAAATAAAGACTATTTTCAAAAACTACATAACTGTAGGCCGATCTACACTAGGAAAGTAGGTCAGTATGACTACCTCTCTCTCTCAGGGTATGAAAAATCCACACCCCTGAGTGACATAGTTAAGCCGACCTAACCCCCAGTGTAGACAGTGCTAAATTATTGGGAGATCTCTCCCATTGACCTAGTTACCACGTCTGTGGAAAACCCTTCCTGTCAGCATAGGTAGTGTCTTCACCGAAGCACTGCAATGGTGCTGCTGCAGTAGTTTAAGTGCAGACAAGCCCATAGTTTGTTGGAAAAGTAATATCATTGATCAAATAATGATTGGGTGGCTCATTACATTTGTGATTGTTTCCAGAAGTTGCTATTATTAACCCTTGAAGATTATTTAATGAAATGATCAGTTGTGCCAGAATCATTTAACGTATTTTTAGCAAACAATTATTGCAAATAATGTAAAATCAACTTTTGGAAGTTGGACACGTCTTACAGGAGGTAAATAAAAGGCAACTTATCCAAGCAAAATAAGGGGAAAAAAGCTAAAGACACAATATGAAGTGTAAAGGAAAAATTGAGTAGAATATTATGATTTTAACTGCATGGTACTTTTTTGTTGCATATTTTTCTCTTGTTCTTCTAATACTAGTGTAGTTTAGTGTGATGTTTCATGCATGTAGACTTGTTAGAGATGACAATTTCCCTCTCTTCCCCCCTCCCTTCACTCTCTGGAGCTTAGTTCACCTTGCAGTTGTAAATTTGGTACTGTTAATATTAAGCTGCCTGACTTAGAAGCTGCACACTGAATCTAATAAGAACCATAATTACTGGATTTAGAGAAACCTCATCAATAAGCCTTTTATTTAATTTTCAACAGGGCATATCTCCTCACCAGGGTAGTTGCCAACCACCAAATTGTAGGCCGTCATTCACATAACACACACTATTTTTGATAAGACAATTAATAAAATAAAGCATTAAATGTGAATGAAAAACACAAGGCCAAAGTTTGCACTGATGTATATACCCCTTGCCACTGCACTGAATTTGGCTCTCTAACTATAGTATAGATAGGAGGTAGGAAGGATGGTCTATACACAGCACTGGACTATGACACAGGAGACCTGGACATGGTTCTGACACAGACTTCCTGTATGACCTTGGGTAAGTCCATGAATCTACCCTCTTCCTCAGTTCCCCATCTGGGAATGTGAGGACAATGACTGAGATATTCAGAGACGATAGTGACAAGGCCCATATATATATACCTATATGAATGCTTACATTTTATAGAGAGGGGAATAAGTGCAATATGTAGGGCATTTTCATGTGGTACACTCTCAAATATATATAAAATACTTAGAAAAAAAAGACACTAACATTACGGTAAGGTTTTGTATAAGTGAACCAATAAAATATTTACAGGTCTGATTCTCCACTGCCTTGCACCCATAATTTATACCTGTGCAAAATGGGTGGAAAATGACACAGCATACAAGTAGCAGCAATTTATATCCAGTTTGCACAGGTATAAATTATTATTTAGGGACACAAAGCAGTCAAGAATCAGATGCTATAAATCCCCCATAGTATTTGCATCTGGAATACTGTAGTATTATGTGAGCAAATCAAATCAGTCTAGCTTTACTTTATATTTTGTGTAAAATATAACAAGTTTTTTAACCCTCCCCTTTACCAAAAAAACAAAACAAAAACCCATAGGTAAGGATTGTTTTGTGTCCATTTAATTTTTAAGGTATATGAAACTAGTCTGTACAGCACAAGAGCTATTCACGAAAAGCAAGTATTGTAAGTTAGTTCTATGGCTTTCTATTTCTTGACAAAACTGCAATGTGTATATGTATATATTACTGAAAGGAAACTGGTCATTGTTTCATCTTTGCAGCATATTTATGACAGCTGTTAAGCTGCTCGAATGCCAGCTGCCAGAATTAATTAGGATTATGTGTGAATCTTCTTCTGAATCCACAGACATTCATCGATTTATTCAAGGTCTCTACCACTGGCATCAATTAGGGTTAAACTAGAAGCAGTTACCTGCTGTCAGATTGATACAGCTGGTGTTGACAACTAAGGGCTATTAATTGGATTTTATTATTGTCTTGAAAAAGTGTTCAAGATTTGTACATTGCCCTAATCATTGAAATGAGATTTTTTTTCCCCTGGCTTTCACTTAACCGATATGCTTTTGTTTTCAAAAGGAGGAAAACTTATTGCAAGAACAAACAGAAGGTTCCTTACTGTACAAACGGTGATTATGATGACTGATCAGACTGCATAGAGAGGAAGGCTCACTACACTCCCTAATGGATTACTGTGCATGCAAGTTATAAATATGTGAATGTATGTGTGTGTATACACACACCCACGCACTGCTCAATATTTTCAGACTTGGTGATTAAAATCCATATGTAGGCACCAAAAGAAAAAATGGCCTCATTTTCAAAGGTGCTGAGCACCCACAAACCCCACTGTCTTCAATGGCATTATACTCCATATTTACATTAAACTGAATAGAATATTTCAGAATATGGTCCAGGGCTCCAAGTTGGTTAACAACTTGCTAGTTCATTACTGCTGAGAAGCAACATGGCTAGCAGGATCCTAACAGAACATTGGCATCTTCTCAACTCAGTGATTTAACATATTTTCCAGGGATTATTTTTTTGCTTATGGCCATAGACAGAGTTAAAAAGAGTGTCCTTTTCTAATTAAAACAAGTTTATTGACATGCCCCACTTGAACCATCTTTACACGGAAAAAAATCATCAGCTTAAGCCTCCCCTCAAGATTCTTAAAAGAGCACCTGGGAATGGGCATCAGAGTACATTTTTAAACAGTCATAGGAGTACAGAGAATCAGAAGTCTAGTATAAACATCCCTTATAGACAAGTTTCAGAGTAACAGCCGTGTTAGTCTGTATCCGCAAAAAGAAGAACAGGAGTACTTGTGGCACCTTAGAGACTAACAATAATAATAAATTTGTTAGTCTCTAAGGTGCCACAAGTACTCCTGTTCTTCCTTATAGACAAGAATGTTTACTCAATCCATACATCCAGCACATACTATTGGCAAAAATTATCTGGTGTTTTACTTTGCGTTTTGGAGTTTTCCTCATAAAGAGTCACAAAAAGTTGATGTTAGTTACGTAAATTAGATGTATTTATTTTTAACTGCACGTGAGTTTCAAAGCGTGATTTGTTTAAAATACATCAAATCTAACGGCCTGTGGCATGAGAAGTGCTCAGTACCTCCAAAGAGGTGCTCAGTAACCTACAAGATTGAGCCTTTAGTGAACATCCATTATCATCTACTATATAGTGCTCCAAGTAACAGAAGGGAAAGGATTTGGGAGAACATCACCAGCAAGTGAGCCTAAAAAAATAATTTAAAAGGATGGTCCATGGAATGTTGTGGGAAACTCCAACACCTCTTATGGACCCTTTGAACTTACTAGATGAACAAAAAGTTCTTCCACAGAAGCAAATAGGAGACAGGTGTGCCTTATGTTCACTTCCTCTTACTTATTGCTATTTATTGTATCAAGAACAGATACAAGGGGCCAGAGTTTGATCCTTACTCGTGTTGAGTAGGCCTTTTTTCATGAGTCTTCCCATTGGCATTATAAATAAGACTACACCATCTAAGAGTGCAGAATCTATCATAAGATGTAGGATATCACAGAGCTGGATTTGATATAAAAATCTAAATATTTAAATAGATAAGAAGAATAGAAACATTGTAATCAAGATAGCAGCATGGAGTCATGACACCCACCTTGGGCCCAATCCTGCAAAGTCTTAAACACCTTTAACTCTCACAGATTTCAGAGGGAATTGGAAGATGTTCTTGGTCACAGATTCTAGTGAGTTCCCCTTCCTGGCCACCTTTAGGATAGCTGTGAAGGGAACCCAAGCCTCTGTGCTCTGGATCCCTTGAGGTGTGTTAAGCTTCTGAACAGAGTCCAGCCACTATCCCAATCTCAGAGTATTTAGGGGGCAGACCTTCTGTCTGGAACCTCCTTTCTGAGTGTTGAAACCCGCTGTTCAACCACATAGCCCCTCTGGGCACAGCCCTGACCCCTCTGGCTCACCAGTACTTAAACATACCCCACTCCCAGAACACCATCCAAAAGGTGTGAAGCTTCTGATTTGCAGTTTATTTCCATCAGGGTCAATCAATAGTTGTGAAGCAGTCAACACACAAACACACACTTTGTTCAGTCTATCGACTTTAAGTTCTTTATACTTAATCATGAAAAGCACAGGCTATTACAGATCACACAAAACAATAAAACATTCTAAATCCAATGTCCCTCACTAGCTCATCCTTCCTTTAAAGGTTCCATCAACCAGGTAAGCAGGAAGGGTATTCACCACATTGCCTATCCTGCCCCTGCAGCAGCCTTTATTCCATCTTACTCTGGTACAAGATGGCTCTCACTCCCAGTTTCCTCCCCTCTTCCCCCACGTGAGTCTCTGTATAGATTCCTGTTTGGGTGTCTTGCTCCTTTTGTTCTCCTGGTAACTTTCCATTAATTGCAAAACCCCCTTCCTTCCAGACACAAGTAGGAAGTATCTTCTGCCAGCTAGAGCAGAACCATTGTCCCAAGATATGTGTGTGTGTGTGTGTTTTAATAGATGCTCACCATTGTCTCTAGCTAATTTATGGATTGCTTCACATACATATAGACTTTCCATGACACAATAATTTCATGATACAATCTCATAAAATCATCCACAAGTCAGAACTTGATAGAACCCCCTACATTCATCACAGTTCTCCCACAGGTAGTACTCAGGACCTTATAGGATATGGCCAATTGTCTCTTGACAAAGCAAATAGCATTTATCTGACACTCAGGCCTGGTCTACACCTCAAACTTTGATTGACCTATCGACGTCACTCAGGCATGTAAAAAATTCATATCCTTGACATGTAATTAAAACGATCTGAGTCCTGACATAGCCACTACTAGGTTGATAGAATAATTCTTCTGTCGACCTGCCTATCATGTCTCAAGGTTGTGCTTTTATTACAGTGACAGAAAAACTATTTCCATCACTGTATCAATTGTCTGTACCACCAGTGCTAAAGCAGCATAACTGCAGCACTGAAGCTGTAATGCTGGTAGTGTAGATGTAGACTCACTTAACACTTCATTAAGCTGCACAGTGTACTACAGTCTCACTATTAAAGATTCAGCATTTACCAAACAGTTGCCACATTGTGTTATCTGAGATACTGCAGTTATTTACATTCTAAGTACAGGAAAATGTCCTGTTCTAGGTATAGGGAAATACTGTGGAATCCATAATCATAGTTAAGAATTTTGAGTATGTAGGATAATTCTTGGGTAAAAAAATTTCAATTCAAAACTTAAATGACTCCTATCTTGATCATACTTCTATACATAGGGCTGGCCTCAGGATTTTATAAAGTCAACCACATGATTTTGTGGGAGCATTGCCAAACATTTCTGACTTTTTTTTTCTTAACAGAGATGACCATCAGACATCTAGTGGAGGATAAGCAGAGCCAACTTACTATTAATACTAGTAATTATCTTATTTTTATAACTGTGCTGGATTCTATCACTTAATTGCCAACATGCAAAACATTTTCCAATGGCCAATTCTTTACTTTGTTGGTGTGGTGCCAGTAAGCCACTAGTCACAGGAGGGTAGTGTGGGCAATATTGCCAACTTTCATTATTTTATCACTACTCTAGCAATTCTGTGGGTTTTTTTTTAAATTGGTCTCATGAAAACATGATGAAAGACTGCCAATTCATGAATTTTCTCTTATTCAAAATGGTCACCATCTCCTATGACTAGCAATAAGTCTGAAGTCATCAAGACGGCTGCCATTTCCCTATAGACTGTCTTCTTGTAGGAGCAAGGCTAGCCTTAAAATTGGCTGTCACATCCCACTGTTTTCAATGAGATTGAAGCAGCCCACAGACAAAATGGCTTATGGCTGCTACTCTGTGGTTCAGGGGGCTGGAGAAGATATAGGGTCTGTGGGGAGCAGCAGAGATGAGGCACTGTGAAAGGTATATGGGGAGAGTGAAGAGGAGCAGAGGGCACTGTGGGAGCAGACGGCAGATTTAAAGGTTGCAGTGGAATGTGGAGGAAGGAGAGAAGCTAAGAGGGAGGCAGAGGACAGTGGTGGGGATGGGGGACGGCAGCTCCACCAGTGGGGGATAAGGGGTATCTCCTCTAAGCAGCAAGGGTAGGGCAGTGGTGCAGTTTTGCCTGCTTTCACAAACTGATTGCAAACCATGGGATTTAGGAGGCAGGAGGAGTGTTGCAATGATAAGAGAAGCTCCACTGTTCACAAAATGTTCAGGGCTAGGCATGTGGACATATCTTGCATGAGATCCTCAGGACTAAAGACCCTGATCTGCCCTGCCACTGAGCTCTGACTTCATGTATGACTCTTTAGGAGAGATTCCTGGGGCAGGGAAGGGCAGAAAAATAGGGAATCTTGGAACTCATTGTGGTGTGACTTGGTGTATTGATATTGGAATCTTTCTGTACAATAGATTAATATATTCAGGGACATTAATGCCAGAAGGGACAATTTTGATCATTTAGTCTGACCTCCCACACATTGCAGGCCATAGAACCTTGTTCACCTACTCATATAATAGATCCATAACCTCTGGATGAGTTACTGAAGTCTCAAATCATAGTTTAAAGACTTCAAGTTACAGAGAATCCACCCTTTACACTAGTTTGAATCTGCAATTGACCAGTGCCTCAGGTTGCAGAGGAAGGCAAACCTCCCCACCCCACAAAGTGTCTGCCAATCGGACCCAGTGGAAAATTCCTTTCTGATTGCAAATATGGTGGTCAGTTGAACCCTGAGCATTTCGGCAAGACCGAACATCCAGACACCTAGGAAGGAATTCTCTTTAGTAATTCAGAGTCCTCCCCATTTATTGTTCCATCACTGTCCAGGGAGATATTTGGAACCAGCAGTCAATGAACGGCTACATGCCATTTAAGGCAGTTTCAACATACCATTTCCTCCACAAACTTATCAAGCTCACTCTTGAAGCCAGTTAGGGTTTTTTGCCCCCATTGTTTCCCTTAGAAGGCTTCCAGGCTCCAGAACTTTACTCCTCTGATGGGTAGAACTTTCATCTAATTTCAAGCCTAAACTTGTTGAGTGCCAATTTATATCCATTTTTTCTTATGTCAACACTGGAGTTTAATTTAAGTAATTCCTCTCCCTCCCTGATATATATATCGAGAGCAATCAGATCTTTAATCAGCCTTTGTTTGGTTAGACTAAACAAGCCAAGCTTTTAAGGATCTCCTCTCATAAAATAGGTTTCCCATTCCTCTGATGAGGAGAAATCACTTCTCTGCACCCGTTCCATTTTGAATTAATCTTTCTTACACATGGGAGACCAGAATTGCACACAGTATTCCTGATGAGGTCTCACCAGCGCCTTGTATAATTGTACTAATATTTCCCTATCTCTACTAGAAATACCTTGCCTGATGCATCCTAAGATTGCATTAACCTTTTTGACAGCCACATCACATTGGTGGGTCATACCACTGATTAACTAATGAACCCACCCTCATTTTTCTTGTCCTCTGTCACTTCCAACTGATAAGTCCCCAGCTTATAGCAAAATGTATATTTGTTAGTTCTACAGCGCATGACTTCACACTATTAAACTTCATCCCATTTCTATTACTCCTGTTTTCAAGGTCATCCAGATTTTCTTGTATGAAATTCCAGTCCTCCTCCATATTGGCAATACCTCCAAACTTTGTGTCATCCACAAATTTTATTAGCACAGACCATTTTTTGTACCAGAGTCATTAATAAAAATGTTATATCTTTGGTCCCAAGACCAATCCCTGAAAAACTCCACTAGTAACCTCTCTCCATCCTGATAGTTCAACTTTCATCATGACCCATTGTAGTCACCCCTTTAACCAGTTCCTTATCCATTTTAAATTTTCATATAAATCCCCATCTTCTCCAATTTAACTAATAATTTCCTACATGGAATTGTATCGAATGCCTTCCTGAAATCCAGATAGATTAGATCTACTGCATTTTCTTTGTCTAAAAAATCAATTATCTTATCAAATAAAGTGATCTACCTTTTGTAAAACCATATTTCATTTTATCCCAACTACCATATACCTCTATGTCCTTAACTATTTTCTCTTTCAAAATTTGTTCTAAGATCTTGCATACATTGGGATCAAACTAAGAAATCTGTAGTTTCCCAGATCACGTTTTCCCCTTTTTCTTAAAATAGGTTCGATATTAGCAATTCTCCAGTCATAGAGCACAACCCTCCAAGTTTACAGATTAATTAAAAATCCTTGCTATTGGGTGTGCAATTTCATGTGCCAGTTCCTTTCATATTCTTGGAGGAGATTATCTGGGACCCCCAGTTTAGTCCCATTAAGCTGTTTGTGTTTGACTTCCACTTCAGAAGTGGTAATTTCTACTTCCATATCCTCATTTCCATTAGCCATCCTGCCACTACCCCTAAACTCTTTGTTTCCTTTATTAAAAATATAGGCAAAGTATTAGTTCATTTCTTCGACCATGCCGAGATTATCTTTAATCTCCACCCATCCTCAGTGTTTAGCGGTCCCATTTCTTCTTTCCTTGTTTCAATATATGAATTCTGTGTAAGATTATGAACCCTATGGGGCTGTGTCAGGCTGAAAACTCCATTTTGAATGTGGACCCTTTTGTCTTGCCTCTGGTCTATTTGTATCCATGTTGGGTTGAGATTCCAAAGGCTGGTGAAAAAAGAACAACAATAGAGGGCAACTGACCAAGTCCCCAAACATTTGAAATCTATTCACTAGAGACAAAAGTCTGGTCCCTACTCAGGGGAATTGGTTTAACAGTGGGGGAGGTCACCTTGGCAATGATGTCACCTGGAAGGGGTTTGTGCTCATGTGATGAAGCTGGGAAGGGTATCATCTGACAGAGTGGGCCTAAAAAGATTTAAAAGGGCAGAAGCTGTTTTGCTCAAGGGCCATTTCCCCCCAATCAATGAGGAAAATTCAGCCACACATGATGCAGCCCACAAGCCATGCACTGAAGGAGGAGTCTGGACAAACCAAGGGACTCTGACCCCAGCCCAAAGAATGCCCTGGAGTGGTGAAGGAACTGAAGCAGGAACATGTATAGTATTTATTGTTTTATATGATCTGTACTCTTCTGTGCTTTACATGATTAAATAAAAGAGCATTAACATGTTAGACTCTTTGCCAAGGGTGTGAACATGAGTTAACTTCTTCACAACTGCTGTTTGCCCCTGAGAGTGCTAAACTGTAAACCGGGAGCTTCACACCTTTCAGTGGAGTTCTGGGAAGGGTATGTTTAAGTACAAGGGAGTCTGAAGGGTCATCATGGCATTCAGAGGTGTTAGGTGGTTGGGCACCAGGTCCAGCTATCAGAAGGGGATGCCAAATAGGAGGCCTGGGTTCTGTGAGCATGCCTAGCATCACAGGGTTGGGGCACTGGCTGGATGTTGTTCAGGCCCCAGGGGCTTAATACATGTGAAAGACTTTGATCCCCTTGCAGCAGTCCTAGTGAGTGGCTGGAAGGGGGCAGATGTTAGGATTTGAGAAGCACTGGGACAGAGGGAGGCAGGATGGGGGAGCTGGGGAAGAGGTGCTTCTGGATCAATGGTAGAGAAGTCCTCTGGGATATCAGGAGACAAAGTGTTGCTGCTGGGTAAAGACAGCAATAGGAAACGGATGGCAGTTACTCTCTTCTCACCTCTAAAAAAGGGGAAAAGCCTACATGGCATGTGGCCCATTGGCAAATGCCAGGCAGCCGGAGATGGGACACTAGATGTGAAGGGCTCTGAGATATTACAGAGAATTCTTTCCCAGGTATCTGCCTGCTGCATCTTGCCCACCTGCTCAGGAGCTAAATAATCACCATGCTTGGGGTCAGGATGGAATTTTCTTCTGGGGTCAGATGGGCAGAGACCCTGGACTTTTTTCCACCTTCCTCTGCAACATGGAATATGGATCACTTGCAGGTTTAAACTAATGTGAATGGTGGATTCTCTGTAACTTGAAGTCTTTAAACTATGATTTGAGGACTTCAATAAGTCATCCAGTAGTTAAGGGTCTATTACAGGAGTGGATGAGAGAGGGTCTGTGGCCTGCAATGTGCAGGAGGTCAGACTAGATGATCACAATTCCTTTCTGACCTTAAAGTCTATGTGTCTATGGAGTCTCCATCTGACTAGTGAGCGAGAGAGAGAGAGGTGTGCATTAAAAGTAGATCTTTCAACCTGAAATCATCATCACACACACACACACACACACACACACACACACACACACACACACACACACACACACACACACACAGAGAGGCAGAGGGGATTAAAAAGTCAAAAGATCAAATAATGCTTTTAGGCATTTTTTTTTAAATCTCATTTTTTGGGGGCTAATCTTTATTTTTGAAGGTCTGATTCATCATTTTTGATCTCTCAGGTTGGCAATAGTGTGTATGCATCCTTGTGACTGCAACAATTCTCTACAAACATTAGCTAATTTATCACAACTCCCGATTCAGAATCATTAAATAATATCTTCAATTTACATGTGATGAAATTGAGGCAAAAAAGCTGTCAGCTGGCTGAAAAAGGCCAGCATAGAAATGAGTATTAGATTTAGGATTAGAATATAGAAGTCCCTTTCTCTCAATTCTGTACTTTCTCCACTAGACCAGACTAGATCATACTATTGAGCTGCTGCTCCTTGTAGCCAGAAGCAGCAGTGACTGCTCAGCAGGCAGTTGTCTGAGAATGAACTGATGGTGGTTCTTATGCCCTCAGTGGCTCTGTGGGTAGCACGGATACACCTCAAGTCATTGGTTGATGATGACTATCACTCGGCAAACACCACAGAAACACCCTGGTCATCCACTAATCACATATGTTGCCCTGCACCACTGAGACACCATTTAGACTTCAGCCTACCGAAGCTTAAGGGCCATAGCAACTCCATACAATAAACTAGGAGAGAGAACTATTTTACCAAATACATGGTTAAACCAAACAATAATACAGCATGGAGCATGTGGAGATATCATGTATTGTGTGAGAGGCTAGTTCTGCCCCTTTCCACTTTTGATGCCCTCAGCAAAATAAATCTTTTGTATTTATTTTGAGTGACAGCAATCCATATAATTAAAACCAATAAACTAAGAAGAATCGAAACAAACCACAGTAAGTAGCAAACTAACAGTAAGTGCTGATGACAGATTAATCCAAACTGCCATTCAAAATTATGCTTGCTGTACTAGTTAGAAACTTTATCACTACCAGCAATGGCACCAGTAAATAGCTGAAGCAAGGTAAGAAATTAAGATAGATTACAAATTATAAATCCCATGGCAAGTGGTATGCAGAAATGGAAGCCAGGGAGATTTGGTAGCATAGTGTTTCTGTTGGAATCCTGGCTCTATTGAAGTCAATGGCAAAACTCCTATTGACTTCAACAGGGTCAGGATTTCACCCCTTATTTCCATTAATGCCATTTCTGTAGCCCCCGCTGCACCTTTCTACTGCTGCAATTTCTGCTTCTGTTCAGTATAATTATCTTTTATTCTTTAGGGTTTTTCTTCAAAATCTCATCTCATATTATTCTGTTTTCATCCTGTTCCTTTACTGCCCTGTTCCCATTTTCTAGTACAGCCACACAATCAAAAACAAGATCCTTTTATTCGTGTTTTTGTGAATTTAGGTTGCTGTACCTTAGTCCAGAGGAAATTAAAATTTAAACTAGAAACTAACAATTAAAACTACATGTAATTTCATTTCAAGTTCAAACGTGTCCATTTCCTTCTGATTCAATCATCTATCCATATATGCTCTTGTACCTCACCTATCTCTTACAAAGAATATCATCATAATCAGCCAGTGGCCTAATTGCCTTCCTAGTAGCATGAAAGCAATCAGGGCAATTTTTGTTTTGACAGTTTTCTTTCCCCACTTCTGTCTCTGCTTCTTACAAATTTCACCCTTGACATCAACAGTTTTGTTGTACCTGATGAAAATAGCTGATGAGAGAGGCCCTCGCCATGTAAAGAACAGTAGTCTACAAAGTATCTTGGGCAATTCCAAAAAGGGTGTTGGAGATTAAAACTGAGACTTTGAATGTGACTTGATGTTATATGGGAGCCAGTTTACTGAGTGAGGTGTTGAGAGAAGATGTTTTGAGCAGTTGGCATGCCAACCCAAAGGCTCTCACGCTTCAAACACTCATGTAACAGTGAGAGCTGTTGATCTCCAAGCTTAGATTAAAGCTAAGACATTAAGATGAACTTTACCACTGAACTTCATATAAAATGGGATGTTTGAGTTGTGGCTCCACAACATTGTGCACTCAGTATCCTTTGGTGATACTGAGGCCAGCAGAATAACATTAGTAGTATGTCTCAATTCTTATTACTTTGGATTTGTATGTATAAAAATTCTACTGTATGGTCTATTCTGAATTGCATCTCACTAGCTTCTATTAAATCTTTTAGGTATAGTTTTCAGGGCAGTATTATGGTATCCCATTGATTTGTATCATCTCACCATGTTTCAGTAATGCCTATTATGTTATGACCACCTTCTATTTCAAGAAACCCTAGTTTTTACTTATAAGATTCTTGCATTGATCTAGGGATTGTGGGACATTTATTCATTTTTATTTTTAGCTAACTATTTTTATCTCCCTAGCCTGAAATCTTTTGGTTTTCCAGAATTTAATTTCGTGATCTCAACCTGTTCCTCCTTCAGTTCTGATATAATTTCTGTTTTAATCCTCTATTGGACACAGAGTTATTTTTGGATTACCAGATGTCTATGTCTAACCTGAGTGTTCCTCAATATCTGTCAGCTTTTCCTCAGCATCTAGATTAAAATCCCCTTCAGACCTTGCAAATCATCTCTGCCAGCATTCATGTTCCACTTTGGTTAAATTAGAGCCCATCCCTTATGCATACACTCTTATTGATCCACAAAGTTCCCAAGTGGTTTTAAATCCTTCTCCTTCACGCCAACTTTTCATCCATTCATTGTGCTTCTGACAATCCCACATCTGTCTGAACCTGCATGTACAAACAGAAGCATTTTAGGGAAACCTACTACAGACACAAATAGCCCTTTTTCTAGTCATCTACATTTAGCTTCCATGAACTCTGTCCTACACATCCTTAGATCACAACCACGGGCTTATCCTCATCACCATCTAGTAGTTTGTGTCTAGATGTCTCATGAGATCTGTTGCCACTAAGCAGGGAAACCACTGAATAGTCCTCACAGTCACAACACACTCTACCTCTGACTGAATTCCATATCACCACTGATTGCTGATGTCTCACAACCATAACCTCTCTCTTTTGTGACCTCCTTAGTGTGTGAGGAATGATCATTGATCAGCCCCCTTTACCTCTATCATAAAGTGTGTCCCAACTCAAAGAGTTTGTCCTCCTATTCCAACTAGGTCTCCCTCTCATCATAAATCCACTTTTTTGTCCTTTCCTGAAACAAATTAAAATGAAGGTTTCATCTGGTTTGTTTGATCACCACATATTTTATGTAATTCTTAGCAATATAAAAATCACAGGCAGAAGCTGTTGCTGTGATAAATACCTGGGTTTCTAATTTTCCACATAAACTGCCTGATATCAAGTTTTAAAGAAGCAAATCCACTAGATCAACAACAGCAATAAGTGTGCTATATTTAAATCACAATCCTTTACAACATGTTTCAGTGATACTCCATTTTATAAAATTCATACAAAAGATAAACTTACAAAGGGAAATATTAAAAGCAAATTTACGTTGCTACTGGGAGTTTATGTATTTCTACAGCTCTACTTTACAAAATTCCATTCCACAATTTCATGTGCATCTGTCAAATATATTGTGAGTCTTGTGTACTTTATGCAATGAACAGGGTGCAAAACTTTCAAAATCCTCCATTTTTCACTACTTAATATTAAAGGAGAGATGTGAGGTCAAATGGTCTGAGCATAGTCACATGAGTTCTAATCCCAGTGCTGATTCCCTCTGTGATCTCGAGCAAGCCACTTAACCTCTCTTCCCCAATTTTCCCATATCTAAAACTGGGACACTGCTGCTCTGCTAGTGAACTTCACAGAGACATTGTGAGAATTACCTGATTTTTTGTAAAGCCCTTTGAAGATTAAAAGTGCTAAGTATTATTAATGTCTCATATATTCTTAAAAGAAAGTATATGTGTTAGGAACAAAGCAATCATCACAACAATACCCACAAGAGGCATATAGCTAAGAAAGAACATCACTGATTAAGGGTTTATCTAAACGTAATTGGAGGTGTGGTTTGCAGCTTCTGTAGACATACCAGCGCTGACCTCTAGTTAGCTCACTAAAAATAGCAGTGAGGATGTGGTGTCATTGGCTTCAGTGTGGGCTGCACAATTCCCCTGGCCTCCTGGGAATGTACTTGTTTCTAAAACCCTCATTGTCTTGACCTCACCTCTATTTTTAGCAATCTAGCTAGATTTCAGCTAGCATGGGTATGTGTACATGAGATGTAAATCACAGCCTGGCTGCTGTGTAGACATACTCTATTTGAACAGAAGCATCTAAACTACCAAACAAGAGTCCCAATTTTAACCTCCAGTACATTGGTTCATCTCCCACTGAAATTTGTGGGAAATTTCATCCAGAGGGTTGAAAATGGCCGTGAGAGTTTCTGGTGGGGTTAGAAAACATGCTGAATAGATTATTAATAGAACTACTGCTGTCTGAAGCTGTTCATTTAACTTTAAATGCAATTTGCCCACAATTCTTTATATCCAACAAGTGAGTAACTGGGATGTCCTTCTCAAGGGACTGAATTAACATATGTCATAAGCAATAGTCCATGGAACATCATCTCTTCTATCTCCTTGAAAGTGACATCATATGAATGACTAATGGGAATGATACAGAGAGCTCTTCCTATTTCTTTTTTCAGTAGCCTGTTCTCATTTGTGAGTTTTGAATCAGATGTGCTAGCACAAAAGCTGTGTGACAGCTGGCAAATGAAATGTTACCATGGTATTGCTCAACAATAGAAATCTATTACACATATAATTTAAAAGAAAATCAGATTAGCCAAGGCACATGCCTCAATAAAGATTTAGACTAAGTTTTTTGTTTAAAGGGCAATATGGTTTCAAAATATACATATGGACTTATCTTCCTTTTAATTGTATTGTTTTATTTCCTTCAAGTGAATGTAGTGTTTGTAAACAGTGTCAGATTAAGTGCCCCAGAACTAGAAGTCTTCTGTTTATCTAGAGGAGAACTATAGCACATGCCGTTCAAGTTTCCTTCCCTATGCGTCCCCATCATCCAATTTTGTTTTGGAGGCATCAGCCTGTGTGAGAAAGGGCAGTTCACTCTCCTGGGACATTCTGTCCTTGGTATCTCTTCTGAGCCTGCCAACACAGGCGCCAAACATGCTGGTGATTTTTGTAATATTGATATTGTCCATCATGAAATGGGCTGATGCCAACAACTCATTTCCCATTAAGAGTGTGTGTGGTCCAGTGTTCATATTTCATGTTTGTTGGCCAGTTTATCAGGAACCATAAAGATAATTTCCCTAATGGCTCCCTGGTGTGGACATCTGCCTTCCCACGCTGGCATAGAGGGAACAGCAGGGGCATGACTGAATGCAGAGAGGGCATAGTGGAGCAATACGGTATTACACCTATCCTGCAATGGCATAAGGACCATTAAGAACCTTATATCCAAGGCCTGCTAGCAGCTTTAAATTGTGTTGGGGCTAGAGCTAGTCCTGAGGATCAGGGTCCCCGCATATACCTCACCCTTCTGTGCCAAACAGAGGTCTGAGGAGAGAATCTTGCCCTTTGTGTTTTTATATATACACACACACACATACACACGGAAATAAATCAATTTCATTTGCTGTGCTTGATGTCACTTTTCCGCATCTTGAGGCATTAAAAATCACAAACATTATATATATATATATATATATATATATATATATATATATATATATATATATATATATATATATATATATATATATATATATATACACACACATACACATATATAATGTTTATGTGATTTTTAATGCCTAAGGATGCCGGGAAAGTGACATCAAGGACAACAAATGAAATTGATTCATTTCTACAATCCAATAAGCATGCAAAAATCCCCCTGATTTGCACAAATAGAACTCAGGACAGTACTGGACACAATATTTGCATTTTAATCTAGAACTGCTATAGAGACTTCCATGAGTCTCTTGCCTATATATCTGGCAGATTCTTACTGTGCTCCCTCACTGCTGTCCAATATGCAGACACAGGATTTCTGAAACTTTGATTTACTGTTCCATTTACAATGGCCAAAGTGTGTTGTCAAGAGAATTCTTTACGGACAGCTTTGAATGTGTCAACTTTAAGCACTATTTCAGGTTCTCTAAATGTGAACTAGCCTAATCCCCATCAGTTTCTACAACTATCTTTTGAAATGCAACCTGACACTTTTTTAAGATAGTCTCCTGAAAACTAACATAAACTGGATTGAGAGTTTTGGCTGATAATATCTGACATTACTGCTGTAAATCTCTTCCATTCTGTTCCAGGTGGCTTCTAAAATTAAGTAGTCATCAGTAAATGTTTAGTGAAATTGGCAGCTGATTTAATAAGCACATTAAACCTTTATTTATAAATTACAGAGATATTGTTAGTGCTGCAGTTCTATAATAAACAATATAACCAACAGTGCACCTATCAGAGAATTGTCCTGTTATCCTGGCTGGAAGAAAAAGATACAAAAGCTGTAATTCCAAGCACAAAATATAGTATTACATGCCACATGAAAAATCCTGGACATTCCAATACACTTAATAACACCTTCAAGATATAATAAAGTAGTGAAAAGAAGAACAGGAGTACTTGTGGCACCTTAGAGACTAACAAATTTATTAGAGCATAAGCTTTCGTGGACTACAGCCCACTTCTTCTTCTCCTGTTCTTCTTTTTGCGGATACAGACTAACACGGCTGTTACTCTGAATAAAGTAGTGCTAAGTCAAGAATTGCTTCCCAAATATACAGCTTTAATTTGATGCTAAAGAATCATTACAAATAAAGCAAACATTGGATTTTCGAAAATATTTAGGAACTCATTTGTGCACCACATGCAAAACCTGAGATATATCTCCACTGCCACAATGATCAACAGCCCCCCTCAACACGCTTTTCAAGATTCATGGATCCTACACATACCTATCACAACAACCTCATCCAGTGCTCTACATGCCCCAATAACAGTTATGTGGGTGAAACTAGAGAATCACTATGATATTGAATGAACTCACACAGGAAAATGATAAAAGACAAAAACACCCCATCACCTGTGGGCGAACACTTTTCACAAAGCGATCACTCTCTGTCTGACCTAAGAGTCCTCATCCTTAAAGGAGGCCTGCACAACACTTTCAAAAGATGAGCCTGGGAGCTTAAACTCATTATTCTGCTAGACACATAAAATCATGGACTGAACATGGCACTGGATGCATGGCATATTACAACAATCTTTAATGCACTAACCCCCTCTTTTTGTCTTATGACTGCAGAGGTGTTATCGGGCCACTCTAACTTGAATGGTCCCTTAGCATATATTGTAAGTACTTCTACTAAAAATCTGCTGCATTTTGCTGTGATGCTGAGAGTACCTTTCCCAGACTTGAAGAAGAGCTTTGTGTGGCTTAAAAGCTTGTCTCTCTCACCAACAGAAAGTTGGTCCAATAAAAGATACTACCCCACCCACCTTGTCTCTCCAATAGAAGTTTCATATCATCCAGTGGGGAAATGTCTGTGAATATCCTCTTCCCAATTGGGTGTGCATCCCTTGCTAGTATTCAAAAGGTTAAATTACTGTTCTAGATATTTACTCTATTTACTATACTTTCAGTTGGAGATTATATTTATAATTTACTATACTTTCAATTGAAGATATACTTTCAGTTTTATATAAACATATAAATAAATAAATAAATCAGTAAGTAAATAGCTGTATATCTAGGATAGAGCTATTAATTTTTTTATATATATATATATATATATATACACATACACATACACACACACACACACACACACACACACCAGCGGTCAGCAACGTTCGGCAGGCGGCTCGCCAGGGTAAGCACCCTAGCGGGCCGGGCCAGTTTATTTACCTGCTGACGCGGCAGATTCGGCCGATCGTGGCCCCCAATCACTGCGGTTCGTCCCAGGCCAATTGGGGTGGCGGGAAGCGGCGCGGGCGAGGGATGTGCTGGACGCGTCTTCCCACTGCCCCCATTGGCCCAGAATGGCGAACCGCAGCCAGTGGGGGCTGCGATCGTCTGAACCTGCTGCGTCACAAGGTAAATAAACTGGCCCGGCCCGCTAGAGTGCACACACACACACACACACACACACATCTACCCTGATATAACACGGTCCTCCGGAGCCAAAAAATCTTACCATGCTATAGATGAGACAGAGTTATATCGAACTTGCTTTGGCCCCACTGCTCCTTGTCCCCTGACTGCCCCCTCCAGAGACTCCCATCCCTAATCACCCCCAGGACCCCACCCCCTACCCAAGCCCCTCGACCCCTATCCACACACACCCGCCCCCTGACGGGCACTCACCGGCAGTGGCGAGAAGTGGAGCAGCCCAGCCCCAGCCAGTTCCACTCCTCCAGCTCCCAGCCACGGCGCTCCACTTCCCACCGCCGGTGAGTATGGGGGGCATCCTTTCCCCAACCTCCCCACACTCACCGGCGGTGGGAAGCAGAGCACCATGGCTGGGAGCTGACATGCTGATCTGCCGGAGCGCTGCTTTACCGCATTGTATGTGAACCCCTGTTATATTGGGTTGCATTATATTAGGGTAGAGGTGTATATAAATTTGGAGATAAATGCTTATGATGGATAAAACTCTGCCTCACAGAGGTAATTGATAATAAGCATAAAGTAGAACCATACATTGTTTCAATACATGATCAGCTCAAACAGATTTCATGTCCTGGAATCAGATCTGTGTTTTCTGCCTCAATGTTAATGAGGCATTCATTACCTTTTCTCAATTATTGTGTGTTCCACGAGCAGATCCTTCATATTTTATTTTTATCTTCTAGGTAGAAGTGGCACACTAGGGGCACATTTCCTTAAAGTGTACACTAAGTACTGAAGATGCATCAATATTACTTATCTTAAAGTGCAATTATATCCATACACCTATGTGTGATAAAGAACTCCTCTTTCCAGCAACTTGAATCAGTTAAAAAAAAAGACTTCAGAATTAAAGACAGGCCTAGTTAATCTGTAAATCCTACTCATGACCAATATTGCTCCTTAACCATAATGGTTCTTTTGGTTTGACAAGTAAAGATGCACAAATGTTACCCATTGTTCATGCAAGCCTAATATGACCCAGGTATCCCTTTGTCAGTCTAAAATTGCCCAGAATTATTAGCCAATCATCTTACATAAGATCATAAAGACCTATGAGCCATGGTGGTGCTATGTTAGCATCTCTGTGTGATGTGACAGAGGAAAGCTTAGCAATCCTGTACCACGGGAGATGATGTGATTTAATTCATCCCTTCCTCTGTCCTATATAGAAGATGCTAGAGAGGAAATCCCATTGCAAGGTTTTACGAGAAACTATAATGTACAACTGTAGCAAATTTGATGATCACTTTTATTATTTACTTACATTTTAAAAAGGGGGAGGAGATACAGTGTTTCCCACCTTCGTGTGCTCAGAAGGTCAGGCTTGTGTCAGATCAGCAGCACTAGTATATCAGGATTTTTCAACTACTTTGATTGGATGCTTGTTTGACAAATCCTGTTTCAATCTCAAATAAACAATCCTAAAGTAATTTGAAAAACCTAATACAGAATACAATAAGATATAAAGCTACGTTGTCTATCTATCCATGTCTGTATACCACTCTGATCACTACAGTGTGTGAGCACCTTTTCCTGATGTCACTAAACACTGCATGACTTCAGGAACTATAGGTACAGTAAATCTCAGACACAGCATCAAGGACCAAATTTTATCAACATATTAGTTTGCTTTTGCGGGGCTCGGGGGAGGAGGGTGGTAAATAGGTTCACCATGTTACCTTTTGTGTTTTGTCCTCATTATATATATTTTGCGTTTCAAAATTTTATCTATCTTTATTTTAGGATTTTATTAATGCCCAAAGCTATAATATTTGAACACATTCCACTTTAGATTGGCAAACCAAAGTCCCTATTGGATTTTATGGAGTCTTCTATTCTTCTTTCTCTGGTTCTGAGGGGTTTGCTTGGGGCAGGAATGGTAGAGAAGTGAAGTTGTTGTAAATATCATTCAGGTTACAGTTAGAATATGGTATTCATTCCCAACATAGTCAGAACCATTTAAATTTAAAACAATGATGGGAAAAAAATCTCTATGATAATAAGCTGAGAATCAATGCATGATGCTGCATTTCTGCTGCAAGCAAAACTCCAACACTCATTTCAGTGGCAGTTTTGAGTGCCCAAGGAACGAATCATTTGCCTCTGACTTCCAGTGAGTAAAGTCCTGTGGTCAAAGTAGAATTTATGCATAACAGAAGAGAGGAAAAATATTAATTAGGTAAAACATCACTCGGACAATTTCCAGTGCATCATACAGATTTTGACGTATCCTACTAAAACTTAATTGGAGCTGTTAACTACTCCTCCAACCTCTGTGCAACTCTGAACATTGACTGCCTAATACTTTAGGTTGTGTCTTATCTTTCATTTCTGAAGACACTTTTCTCACCGTTGCCCCCACCCCACCCAACTGGTTGCCAACTTATTCATGCACCACAGAAGAAATAATGATCAGTGTAACACACACACACACACACACACACACACACAGAGTCATGGTTCAAACACACATTATCTTGTAATGCAGCCCTAATATTGTGTATGTGTGTCTGAGCGTACGCGCGCTCATACATGTGTGCGCGCACACACACACACACAACAAGAGCTGCATTAGATTGGTATATTTGTTTGAATCATGTGTTATGAGGCAACCTGTCCACCTGTCAGACATGCATGGCAACAGTAGAAATGATCAGAAAGTGAAGCATATGGTACCATAATATGATTTGTCCTTAACAGACCAAAAACAATTGTTTGCCAAAAACTAATGTGAGTAATGGTACCAAAACACAGAAATGACAGTCTAAATATACAGTACCTAAGTATGGATCAAGTGGCAGTATGCTTGTCCCTGGGCCCTAGAATGGCAGGTCCAAATCCAACCCCTGAAATTGATCTTACATCTAATTCTAACAATGAACAGCAATATAATAGATCCTACTAGGTTTAGTTATACATACTACACCAAAATGTTTCAGAATTCCCAGATTTATTTTATCTCCAAAGCAAGGGATAAGAAAATTAGTCCAATGTGAACATGGATAGTAAAGGTTATAAATCTGTGGATAAAAAGAAAATTGATATCCACATTAATTATATGCTGGGGTGGGGAGTTGTTTGTACATTAGTATTCTAACAAATAGGGTCTAATTTTCAGCTGATATAAATCAACATAACTGCACAGAAACAAATGGAGCTATGATAATTTACACCAGCTGAAGATCTGATCCCTATACAGTATGTAAACTGCATTATTAATAGCTTTGTTGTTCTCTTTTCTTACATGGCGACATGTACGAAACACCAAAATATGGGTTATTTATTTATTTATTCATTCATTTATTTATTTTTAAGCTGCAGGAAAAGTGAGGGACTTTCTAAATTTCAATTTAATTTGAACACAGTTTTGCATTCCTATTTTGTATGATCCACCAGATACACAAAGTATAACACCAGAAGACTCAGTTTAACTTTATGGGAGTTGGGAGGGGGAGGGAAGGATGGAGAAAATTCATCCTGTCTAAAACGTACACATTTATAGCTTATATTACTATCTGTGTGTCACTTCAGCATTTAAAGAAAAAGTAAAAAAATTACCTTTCCCACATACTGGGGTTCAGAGCCCATGTATTCCTCCAGCACAAAAAACTGATTCCATACCCAGCCTCGTTTGACCCGCTGGGCGGATGACCTCCTCCCTGGCATTGTGACAACATTTTCTCTCGGCCGTGCTTCTAAAGTCTGTTGTAGTTGTGGATGCAGTGGTGTTAGGAGACCTCCATCAAACAGGACCCAGAGAAGCAGGGATAAACAGTTCCTTGTAAGCATTGGCAAAGGCTTCCCTACAGCAAGTAATAAAAACTCCAGCACTTAATGTAGAGCTGTAGAATCCAGGTTTGAGGTGTCTGTGGCCTCCACCACTTAGCTTCAGATTTTATTGCGGAAATGCTAATGCAGACATTAATCCTTCTGATGACAAGGTTTTTGCCACATTAAATTCCATCTAAAGGGACCTATAAAAGAGATTTACATGGCAACATTAAATTATGTAAAATTACATTGAAGTGTTCATCAAAATTCTCACACCTAGTTAGTTTCCTGAGACACAGAGAGAGAGAGGATCAGGAAGCGGAGTTTAAAAAACTAGTACTATTTTGCTGATAGCATTGAGTTGCTGTAGGATCCTGCACAGTAACTGTAGGAATGGTTCACTGTTACTCTGTTTAGTATTACTTTTGTATCTGTCTGAAGACAAGTGCTCTTTTTGTCCTAGTTATCAAATACATTTGTTACACCTCAGCAATTTCTAATATATTTACTCTTGATTCATGCAGAAAATACTGACGTATAGTGTACCAAATTATGAAGACGTGGGATTCTGTACTTTTTTTAATCTCTGCCACAAAACATAAGCCTTGGAAACATTCCCCCTTTCTTACCATAACTGGAACTATACACAGACAGCTTTGCATTGAACCTTATTCTCAGAGAGATGAAAGTGTGTGAATTCCACAGGAACTAAAAAGGATGAAAAGAAAACTATGCCAATATAGCAGAATAAAATAAAACCACTGATTCAGAATGCATGGTGTCATGATTGGCGGTCTCTTATCAGGAGAGGCCTAGTGTTAAATGGCAGGGATGTTGAAGTTCAGGAGTGGGCTGGGTCCTTAGCTGCTACCATAATAAAATAAAATAATAATAAATAAATAATAAATAATAATAATACTAGGGGGAAAACAGCAAAAGAGCAGCAAATGGGGAAAACTGCAAAGCTACACACACACACACAAAATTGGTAATGCAAGACACTGATACACATTTACACTGACATATACCAAACCTACAGATTAAAAAATAAATCAACACAGTAACTATGTGGCTGAGACAGAACTATCATATCAAGGGAGCTATTACAATTGTAGTGACCCTTGTAGCAGCCAGATGCCAACAATGAAAAATCATATTGTCTGACTGTGTGCTTGTCTCAGTGAGTCATATTAAACACATTAAACTGTGAACCCCAGTGTAGAATATTTCATATGACTGATGAAAAAAATGTTGTGTTTTCCAGCCAGTGTAATTACAGTGGTGTTCTTTCTCCCTCTCTATTATTTTTGTATTTATGAAATTCTTTGATTCATTTTCAGTAGTTAGTAAAATGGCAATGGTAGAAGGATGCAAAATAAGCAGTTACAATATTTTTTTAAAAAATGGATCAAATTCAGCCCAACGAAAGTCTGAGCACAGCTACCGTAGAAGTCTTTGCACTAAATTCAGTGGGATATAAATGGTGAAAATTAGCACCCACATCACCTACATATGGTCTGATCCAAAGCCTATTAAAGTCCATCTAAAAATTCCCATTGACTTCATTTGGCTTTGGGTCAGACCCATACATTTTAACTCATGCCATACCATCCCCAACAAAAGATAGCTCTCTTGTAAGTGAACTCAGGTCTCAACAGATGAAATGAGGTTCTCAATTTCACTGGTGAAAATCCACAGAATCTGCACTGGAGTCAATGCACTAACTCTGGATTTTGGAATTAGGTAAACGTCACAACCTGTCTGCACACAGCCCCATTGTGTTGGATTTCCACGAACATTCAAGCAACTGAAGTATGCTTGAAAAAACGCTCAGAGAAAGTGAATTTTCTGCACAGCTAAGTATTCATAGGCAGCAAATGTTTCTTGCTATGATGATGATGCTATGCTGGTGTAATTGTCAGGACTAGTCCCTTGCCATTTTTATGGGGCCCAAGTATGTCTGTTTGGCATCTCTCCATCCTGGGCTGATATGACTGCTCCTTCTTCATTGTGTGCTGCTGATGGCCAGCAAAGGCAATCATTCTATTTTATATGGGACACTGCTTATTTTCATGGCAGGGAAGCAGAGTTGTTTTCTCCCTAAATTACACCTTCAACCATCATGTATTTACAATACCAGCAAGGCTGAGACTCCGATGGAGATCTTGTGGACAGCAAAGATAGGTTGTTCAAAAGTTCTATGTATGATGTTCTAAGGCAAAATGCAGTTTCTCAAGCATGCTGTAAATTTCTTCCAGGGTTTAAGAGAGGCTCATTTTAAATCTTAAAACAAACAAAATGAAATTTATATCACCATGGAATTTACCACTGTTAGGGCCATAGTGTGCCATTAATTTTTAAGCAGAAGTCTTCACTGATTTCAGTGAAGACTTCTGCTTAAGAAATAAGTAAATAAAATAAAATAAACAATGCTGCAACATGGCCTTTAGTAAAGAAGATACTGCAAGCTACCTTACTGGATATATTTTCTCATGTACGAACAATGTTAACAGTTATTTTTCCTTGTGCATAATGTGATTCTTTTCAGTAATCATGATGCAGTTATTATTTCTTAGGCCTGGTCTACACTGGGGGGGAGAAGGGGAAATCGATCTAAGTTACACAACTTCAGCTACGTGAATAACATAGCTGAAGTCGACGTACTTAGATCAATTTACCATGGTGCCTTCACCGCAGTGAGTCGACTGCTGCCACTCCCCCATCGACTCCTCCTGGGCCTCTCGTGGCAGTGGAGTACAGGAGTTGATGGGAGAGCACTCGGGGATCGATTTATCACATCTAGACTAGACATGATAAAGCGACCCCTCTGGATCGATCGCTACCCGCCGATCTTGTGGGTAGTGTAGACATATTCTTAGATATAGGCTCAATTCTCAATATAAAAGACACATAATTGGGAGGTTAGGGAAATGTAACAAGCTTTGAGAATAAAAGAAAGTAAAAAAAACCTACATATCCTAATCATAAAGGATATTTTCTCTTCTTCCCTTCCCCCAAAACCATCACCACACTGGACTCATTGCAAGACTTAAAGAGCAAACAAGACAGGCACAGATATTAATAAAATTGGATATTAAAGTGCAGTGAAAATGTATTTAGTTAAAGTGACTGCTTGATCTTTATTTTCAGAAAGGATTAAAGTTTGATATTTGCAGTACGGGGGAAAAAAAGGCACAAGCCTGACCCAAACAATTGGTTTTAATAAAGATACTTTCAAAATTTATGCAAGACATTTCTCTTTTAGGTCTCCAGAACTGAATATTCTTCGGTAACAAAGGAAAATGATTGATTATCAAACTTTAATATTCTCTCAAACTTCCAACCTACTTTTTATTTGTTGTCTTCTATTGACACCAGCCATAAGAAAGGATTTCATTGTACTATAGCTCTGCATATGCTCTCAATATTGGTACACATGAAATTCATTTCTTTTAACAGCTTTATTTATTTAACAGTTCAGATGACTTTTTGTGCTTCCCTCTTTAATGCACATACAGTATACAGCATTGTGTTAATCAATAATTCAGTTCCAGGGCTGCCAGCTCCTCGTGCCTCTCTTGCTCTGCAGTTGCTGAGTTTTTGCCTAGTTTGAATGACAAAATCTCAACAACCATGGATCATCCAAACAGAAAACCACATATCCTCTCCAAATCCCCAGTCCCAGATTAGAGCTGAAAATAAATAGTGATAGAAAAAAGCTCCAGGAGAAGCTAAAAATCATTCTGTATTCAATTTAACAGCTATACCACCGTCCTTTACTGAGGAGGCTCTACTCAATACATTATAGTTCTCCCAGCAGATCTCGGCCTCCAGCCACATCCGTCAGCCAGGGAGCTTTTAAAGTGTTATATGGCACCAAAAGTAATGTAAAGAGACTGAAGGACTCTAGTGAAAGGGGAACAATTCCCCCGTGGCTGGAAGGCTCGTATCCAATACAAATATATGACTTTAACCCCTTCTCTCTTGGTCTGTTCGCCTGCTTTCCAACATCTCAGCTGCAGTAGAATGTTATGGCATTGGTTTGAAGCCCCAGTGTTGCTGACATCTTTACTTGTGTGTGCGTGGGGGGCAGGAAGAAAGGTGATGCCAGGAGTGATATGTGGAATTGAGGAGCAGCCTCCACATCAGCTGCAGCAGAGTTCACCATGAGAAAAAAAATCTGTATGTGGACAGGCCCAGATCTTAAAAGATGTCTCTTTAGCAGACACATTTCCCACTCTTTTGCATGAATCTTCTGCTAGATTACACTTGAGCAGTGGGAGATTGAGGCAGAGGGTCAGGGGAAAGGAGAGAATAGTTCTTTAAAAAAATAAAACTTTTTGCTGACAGGAAGACTGGCAGAACTGACAAACAGCTAGTAAATTTAGCAATGCATTGGACACCCTCTTTGCAATTCAGAAACTGATGTTATACTTAGAGCTGACAGAAGTATTTCAGCCAAATTTTTTTTTGCCACCAATAAAAACAAAAAACAAAAAACAAAAAAAAAAACCCAGCAACCAACCAACCATCATTTTTTGTTTCAAACTGAAAATCCCCCAAAATTCAGTTTGGGTCAATTAAAATGTTTACTTTGGATTATTTTGAAACTTTTCATTTTTATTTTTTTAAATGCACTACATCTTAAATTTCAAGATGATTTCAAAAGTTTTCCAAGTAGAGAAATTTATTGAAACTGATACTTCACTGTGAAAAATTTCAGTTTTGACAAATTAGCATTTTTTATGAAAAAAAAGTTGTTAAAAAAATTCCCAACCAGCTCTACTCATAACATGCAATTGAGAAATTGAATATAATAATTTATTAATAATATCAATTAAATACAGTATTATTGTTACTACTTGAAACATTCCAACACTAGAATTAAATTAAGTTGACAAATAATGAACAGCTTGAATGAAGGACTGCTCTAAGAGTGGAAGCACCTGCATGCTACAACACTGCCATTGCAGCCTTTAGCTTAACATATTCTGGTACAGAACAAGAAGATGTCCTCACTGAGCTTGGCAGTGGCTACACCTTTTTATGGAAAGGACAATCATATGTCCTTTGTGACCACTAATCTGCCCATAATAGTCAAATCTATAAAGAACTTTGAAACACAGAGCTAAATTAGCTTTGAATTATGGTAACTGGTGGGGTAAAAAGACAGCAGATGAGCTATAGTCCCATGTAGACTAACAAGAAACACTAAAATTCCATGAAGCACTCAAAACTGTCTTCAGGCCAGCAAAGATGATAATTGCACCACTGTGAATGGAAGTGAATTGCTTATTGACAAAGTATCCATTATGCGCTGATGGTGGAAACATTTCAACAGCCACCTTAATCATAAATCAGTCATTGCAAAGAACAGTTTTTGCTTATGTGAAACACCAGCTAATGCAGAACAACCATCTTCCTACTCATAAAGAAGTTTGAAAAGTCTTGGCAATAGTGAAAAATGATAGATCTGTGCTAGATGGAAAACCTACTAAGATGTAAGAATGTGTAATGGCTGACCATCTGACCTCATTTATCTGCAACATCTGGAAAATAGAAATAGTGTTGCAACAGCTAATGGATTTTGAAAAATATTAGAATGGAAAGATGGACCTGGGACTCACAAGGTCTAGGTTCAACCTCCACTTTTTACAGACACACTTTGTGACCATGGGAAAGTCACTTAATCTCTCTGTGCCTCAGTTCCCTATCTGTAAATACTCGGTTAATCATATTCCTACAACCTTTTCTATTTAGATTAGCTCTTTGGGGCAGGCAAAGTCTTTTACTGTTGAGCAAACGGGCGGGGAAGATTTTGATTTTATTGGGGGCTGGTCGGTGCTTCTGTATTACAAATTATAATAAATAGAAGCCTTGGTGCAGTAAAGAATTTAAACACATGCTGAACATTAGGCATATGAGTAGTCTCATCCCTGTTCATCAAAGCACTTCAGTATGTGCTTAGCTTTGAGACTACCCACCTGCTTAAAGTCAAATGTATGCTGAAGTACTTTGCTGACCAGGGATGGGATTACTCAGGTGCTTAAAGTTAAGTAGATGCTTAAGAACTTTGCTGAAGTGGAGCCAATGTTAGAAAAGTTCTTGTTAAGAGACTAAATAATAACATTATATAGACAGAATCAGTACAGACAACATACCAAAATCATAGTGCAATTATCAATTAGAACACAACACTATTAAAATTATCTTGTTTGCTTGGTAAATACAATTGGAAAAATGGAGGGAACAAACCATAAATGCAGTGGGAATTCCTAATACTGAATTAGGGCCAAATTCTGATCTCAGTTACATTGGTAGAAATCAGGAGTAACATTGGTGCAAATCTGCATTAGCCTACTGAGTTAGAACTGGTATAAAATGAGGCCTTTAATCTGTGTCTGACTGTTGTTGTAGCACATTCAGAGCAAGATGAACAGATAATTATATAATGTTCTGGGACCCGCTCTGTAAATGTTGACTTGATCATTAACATTACAAAAATAAGTGATAGACGAAACCAGCATCCAACAAATAAGGCAGAGACCATTTTTTTGTTCTGTGTCTGTTCACAGTGGGGCCCTGGTCCATGACTGGGACACTTAAGAGCTATTGCAATGGCAATAAATTCTAATGATAGACTCATCGTGCTCCAACAAATGGCTCTGAAGTGTAATAGGAAAAAGAGGGATAAAGCTATTGTTTTGAAGATTCTCAAAAACAAACAAACCTGTGGCTGTGTACTATTGACTGAGGTACAATTGGGGTCGACCTAAGATACACCAACTTCAGCTACGTGAATAGCGTAGCTGAGGTCGGTGTATCTTAGGTCGACTTACCTGGCCGTGAGGACGGTGGCGAGTCAACCGTTGCCACTCCCCCATCGACTCCGCTTCCTCCTCTTGCGAGCTGGAGTTCCAGAGTCGACGGGGAGCATGTTTGGGGATCAATTTAGCCGCTTCTAGATGAGACGTGATAAATCGATCCCCGATAGATCGCTGCCTACCCACCGATCCGGTGGGTAGTGAAGACCTGCCCTTAGAGTAATAGTAAATTATAGCTGCCAGATAAACCAATTAGTGACAAAAAAATAAATTATGGAAAGAGACTGTTTGGAAATAGTCAATGTGATTACAGAACAATGTACCACCTCTGTCTACAATTAATTTTCCACATCCAATGTATCAACCTCATCAGCACCACCAACACATCTATCTAACCCAGAGCAGAACATTTAAGTCTCAAATGTAAGACCTAAAACCTGCATTTTTCAAATGTGAAGAGATAATCAATTTTAATCCACAAATATGCATGAGAATACCTGAGCAGGAGGAGTGGAATCAAAAGAATAGGGTGAAGCTTTCATTACAAACCTGAAACAACACTCAATACGATTGGTTCCTGGTTTCATTACCAAGTTGACACACCCCACTAAGGATGACAAGTAAACCTTGAACACTCAGAATTCAAGACAAAGCCTGCATTTCTATCAAACTTTTATGTAACTCTACAGCTTAACTGCCAGTTCATTATGTGTTTTTTTTTAAATACCTAATAGTAATGTACGCTTCTGCCTATTTTCTGAAAATAGTCAACTGATACACTGAAATCACAAGTTTTATTTCTGTTCTGTTTTACATCAATGTCCATGCAATGTTGGCCTCCTCTCACAAAAAGTACTAACTCTCAGAAGAGAATCTACAGCCACTTGGTCAATGATCTAGAATCTTAAATTTTTGATAAATTACAAACATTTTCATTTCTGGTAGGAATCTATCAAAGTCAAAATGTGCACACTCGTGAAACCATCCTTCATTTGATTCTGTCAGCAATGTTTTAAGATAGAGGGGGAAAATATCAAGCTCTTTCAGCAGACTAATAATGTCTATAAATAGAAACTTGAAGACAGCAGGCTATGACTGAAAGGTGTTTTTAACTTTACAAATAATATGTGAGACTGAAATGAATCAGAGCTTATTTGTAGCCAGTTATTCTGAAACATGCAATATTGTAATTTTTTAGGAGGGTTGTATCAGGTTATCATGTACTCTAGTAAAACACACATTTTCAGTTAAGTTCTTCTTTTACTAAAAGATTCTCTGATATAATTAAAATGATCTGATATAATTAATCCAATTACATTAGATTCCTTCATAATTCCCTTTGCTAGGAAAATTACTTTATATAATCAAAATACCCAAAGCCAAAATGTTCAAAAGAGAGTACTTGAAGTTAGGCATCTCAATCCACATTTAAGCACTTCATTTTCAGAGGCGCAGCACGCATATAGCTCCCAGCAACTTCTATGTGGCTAAGTATGGACTGAGGTATATAACCTTAGACATCCATGTGTGGAAATATTGGCATCAGCTTCAAAGGGAGTATTAAAATTAGGGAGGCAATGTAAATAAGGAATTTCTATGACCCCCTAGTCCTTATTTTAAGAGATTTTTAACTCTTTTATCTCTTTCTAGATCAGATACTTGGTGGCACAGCTAGATTTTTATCTCACTTACAATTGGGTTTCCTGAATAGTCCAACACTATTGGAAGAAATCTGTTATCTATTTAATTCCATAAGCTGATACCCTCTCCAGGGTAAATTGACAGCCTGTTTGCACAAAGAGCTAGAAGCCATCACTACTTATCCTGTGAACATTACACTTTAGTAAGCATTGGGTTGAAGAGAAGGCACAGATCTTTCACTAACTTCAAGAACATTCATATCAGGGTTCTGAACTAATTTAGCTCACATGGGGCATGCTCATAAGCTTAACACAAACATTAGCATAGTCACTCCCATGCTATCAACATGTCATCTGTTCTCACAGGGTTAAGATTTGGTCACATCTGTAGATCTATCAGACCAGATGCTCAGCTGTCATGTCATGCTCAGCTAAGTCTCTGGTCTACGTCCCTTCTTTGAAGATTGATATATCAAAATAGAACTTTTGTGTTTTGAAAGTGTCAACAATGCCACTGTTTTCTGCGGCTTATACTTTTATTCTTTAAAACTGGAAGTACTTTTCTTCAGCCTGGCAGCCATTGCAACATGAATATTGAAGGATAATGTGTTAATAAATAAGGCATGCACTTGGTGATTGGCTCACTGCTATGACCAAAGATGGCTCTGGCCACTGAAACTGGCAACACTGGTCCTAACTCGAGATTCCAGCCAATTATAAATTACTCTAATCAAAACAAATCTCCATGTTTTGGTTATTCAATTTTTCAAAGCAAGAACCAGATGTGTTTCAGAGGGAACCTAAATATCATGAAGCCCCGTGAAACACCACAGTATTCTCATTTCTCCTTTACAGAATTTCCACTACTGTCCTTGTAGGAGATTTCCAGATTTGTAGAACAAAGTTAGCTACTAAACAGCTAGACACATTTAAAATAACTATTTTACATTAACTCTCTAAGTAAGGTAGAACAGGAATCTTGTTTGACCTACATCATTAGAAACTCTTAAATGTCTCTGGTGTACATACTGCACATTTCCCAGTCTCATGACTAATGAACTGAGTAATTTCACAACAGATGCTTGCTCTGGATTTCAGCACTTAGGGCCCAATGCAGACAGCATATGGTGTGAGAGAAAGAAGAAATAAAAAGACACATTTTTTGACAGCTTTTAATGCAGTCTCATTCTGCATCTTGTCTAAAGAAACAGCCTGGATTCTTACAAACAAACACTCCATTTACCCCTCACCTTTATTTCTTTCAGTCAATTTCAATGCATTTCCCTCCAAATATTTGAAATATAAAGGGGAAAATGGAAAATGAAAGTATTATAAAAAGACACAGGTGTATACTAATCCAACAACAAAACTGAGAGAAAATTATAGCAGGCTGTTTATTTTTTGCAGTCTCTCATTGTCTGACACTTCCTTTCTCCATATGGTAAATGAGCAGTCCTGTATTTTTTTTTTTTTTTTTTTATGAACATATATTCACACCTCCACTCATGCAGGTAGCTCCTTTAATTTCAGAAACGAATACCTCTTAATGCTCTTTTCTCTCACTCATTCTGTTTGTCTTCTGTCACATATACACATCCTCTCATAGTATTATACAATGAATACAAGAAATAGGCATTTTACAGTGAACTGGGGAAAAAAATCACCTTCTGTCATAGGTTTCACCCCCACTCTGGATTTTAGAGTACAGATATGGGGACCTGCATGTGAACCCCTAAACTGAATTACCAGTTTAGATCTGGTTTTGCTGCCACCACTCCCAAGTTCTAACTCCTTTCCCTGGCTAGCTTTGAGAGACTTCTTCACCAATTTCCTGGTGAACACCGATCCAAACCCTTGGATCTTAACACAAGGAGAATTTAACTATCCCCCTCCTTTCCCCCACCAATTCCTGGTGAGTCCAGATCCAATCCCCTAGGATCTTAACACAAGGAAAAATCAATCAGGTTCTTAAAAAGAAGACTTTTAATTAAAGAAAAGAAAGGTAAAAGAAAACCCTCTGGGAGATAGCATACCAGTGATCTCACAGACAACCGATTCAAAACATAGAGGATGTTCCCCTGGCAAAACTTGTTACACAAAAATTACCCAATTTGATTATTCCCTAATGCCTAAGACAAGTTACAAAGAAATAAACATAAACCTATTTATTTCCTTCACTAATACTCACTAATTGATAAGAGGCTGAATTCTGGAGCTTTCCCACTCCGGTCAAAACTTAAACTGAAACTAAACAAAGGAAACTTCCCTCCTTCCTTTTGAAACATCTTATCCCCCCATTGGTTCCTCTGCTCAGGTGTCAGCTAGTCTAGGTGAACTTCTTAACTCTTTACAAGTAAAAGAGGCATTAACCCTTAACTATCTGTTTATGACACCTTCTTTAGAGGCATTGCTACAACTATAGGATATTTTTTTCCAGCACTGAACTGTGTGTCCTGCCAATAAGGCAGAGATAAAGTAAGTTTGGTTTAAAAATGGATATTATAAGGCTAACCTACAGTGATGGCCATAAAAGTCAACATTTGCAGTTAGCAGTTTTACCTTATACTAAGAAGAGGAAACACAGAGATACCAGTGAATTGTAACTGCTGGCAAATATTGGCCATTGTAATGGCAACCACTGCATCATTCGGGGGCGTTCTGAGGCTTAATGCATTATGTGGGTTATATAGAAGGTCAGACTAGAGGATCTAACGGTTCCTTCTGCCTTAACGTCTATGCTTCTATGTACATAAAGATCCTTGAGATCTTCAGAATGACTTTTAACAATTAAAACTGTTTTCTTCCAAACCATTCCTTTTGGATTCAAATCTAATATAAATACAGCTATATGGTTATGTATGTGTTTATGTTATATATAAACTAATTCAATGTAAGTAATCGGAAGTCATGTCTGCTTATTGTGTTATTTTTTATAATAAGCATAAATTTGTCTTGTTATTGTACTTTGCAAAACTGTTGTTTAGAAATGAAATCAATAATGCACTTGGACAGTTAAGACTCAGTGAAACAAAGCACAAAAATAGTCCCTGGTAAAACTATAACTTAGCTGAACTGACAAACAACAGCATTATGGGGAGAGGATAATGTCATACCTGCAGTATTATAGATTGTAGCCAATCAATCAGATATACTGTAATAACTAAGGTACAATCCCCCTATTATACTAAAAAAAATGTGTTTCAGTCTCAAGATATGTGGAAAGATAGGCAGATCTGTTTGGGAGCAACTTAGATTGGCTCCCCCGTAAAGAGGGGTAGACAAACCTCACCTTGGGATATAGCAAATAAATAAATAAAAGCCTTCCACAAAGAAGCATAAGTATCAGAGAAGCAGCCAGGGAGAGAGTGGTAATGCTATTAGCACCAGCAAAGCACATACAGAGCCAAATTATGCCATCAGTTTTTAAGCAATATGAAGCAATCCTAGTTTATGTCCATTCTCCCACTGGCTCCTCTCCAGGATCCCCATGTCCCACCACTCACGATTACACTGATCTCTTTTCTCTTTGCCCTTTGTTCTCCTGCTGTTGACTACTGGTGAGGAAAAGGCAGGCAGAGAACTGGCAGAAGAGATCAGCTCCTACCTGTGCCCTATTTATGGTAGGGAAAGAAAATGCTGCAGCTGGGCTCTGTATAGCCATTGTCTCTTTTCTAGGGATGCCATTCATTTCAAGCTCAGAGTTTTCTATGTTTCATACAGATTTGGTATCCCTTCATTTTTATTGTTGAATCTTAGTTGTGGAAGCAATAAAGAAGCATGGACCTGATTTTTTTTTTTTAATAAAAAGTTATTTACACTAGAGGAAGGAATCCCATAGTATTTTAAGCTTTGTAGATGAATAATTTGTTTTGCGTTCCTCCGTCTGTGCTTGCGTCATGCTTTATGTTCCACATTTGGGCTTTGGCTGTTCTCGAGATATGCTGATCAGAAACCAGTCAGAGTGTTACAGGAGTGCTCTGTAAATGAGTGATGTCTATATAGGTAAACACTTAGCAAATAAAGGGCCAGTAGATGGTGCTCAAGAACACAAAGCATAGATCCTGAGTTTTAAATGATCAATGGAACTTCATGTTGTGCATTGCAAATGGTTTCCACTGGCAGCTCTTTACATGGAGCACTTAACACGCACAAAGGTCATATAAGCTATTGATGGAAAACCTTTTTAAAATTGTAGTGGCATATTTTAATGTGGTTCCCTCAAATTGAAAATTAGGACGCACATTCCCTGCCTGTCATAACTGTGCTTCTGAATAGAAACTTGGCAGATAAAAGTTTCAGGTAGTAGAAGGGGTGAATTCTCATATGTGAAAAGTAAGGTGGCTTTATTCACAATTTATATATATATATATATTTTAAAAGTTTTCCTTTGATTTCAGGAGCACATAAAGCTGTTTATTTGGTAGAAGTAAAGACAGGATTTTTTCTCTGAACACATATATTTATGTAACTCTCTGCCAGGAGCTGCCATACTCACTAGGGCTGGACACCAATAGCTAAGGGTCCTTCTTAAACTAATACACCACAGTCTTGAGCTCACAGCCTGAATTTCTGAGATCACTAAAACCCTTTCCTGGGAACCCTTATATTTCCCCCCACTTGCAAACACTGAGCCTGAGTATGAAAAAATAACTTTACTAGTGGAAAATGGAACTCAAAATCAATATGGGAAAATACAGCAACAATATATCTATATAAATGATAAATATTATACTTCCCCATGATAATGATGGCAGTATATGAACTCTGTTCTCCACCCACAGGTCCAACAGGCTAATGTCCCATTACACCATCATTTCCCCTTTCCACATCCCCCATCTGTTAAACCCCATTCATGTTTTGGTGTCTATGGGTAGCATAATTCCAGAGTTCTGCAGTGGACTTAGGCAAGCCTGTCTCCGGCCCCTTGGGAAGCACTGCTCGGTCCTCTCCTGAGACTCCACCATTTAACTCAGTGATAGTGATTTCAACTAAGGAGGAAGGGCCTCTCGGGAATTCACTCAGCTCTGCTGTGGCTTCAGTAAAGAGACACATCCAGTCCAAGAGTCCTCCCAGTGGCACAAGATCCTCAATGAAGGTGAACCAGAAGATCCTCAATGAAGGTGAACCAGCAACATATATGACTCTTAATCACACTCCTTATCACAAGGTAAGTATCTTTTCCTCCCTTCTCTTAGTTCAGTTCCACTACCCAACCCAACCAATTTTGAATTTGTGTGCGGTTATAGTGACTCTGTAATCATGCGGGACTCACCCCTGCGGTACCTCCTGCTGGTACCTTCTGGGAATTAGCTCTCCAGCCATCGGAGCGCCCTCTGCAGGCTGGTGTCCCGCTTTTCCTGGCCCCCGTGTCCCTCCCAGACTCAGTTCCCCTTGCACGCCAGGGTGCTGCCCCCTGGCAGTACACCCCTCAGTCTCTGGGTCTCCCCTCCCCGGGGAATGCCCACCCACTATCCTCGCCTCGCCTCAGTCGTAGGTTACTGCCAGTCACCAACTAGCCCCTGCTCCCTGGGGCAGACTGCAGTATAAGCCACTCATCACAGGCAAGGTTGGGTTTGGACTTGCTGCCTCTACCTATAGCGGAGCTGCCCCTCTGCAGCCCTAGTACGCTCTAGTGGGCCCTTACTTTGGCCTGTAGCCAGGGGCTCTGCTAGGCTGGAGCTCCCCAGCTGCCTCGCCCTTCCCTAGCACAGCTCCACCCTCAGACCAGCCGTGGTACCTTCCTCAGCTCCCCAGGCAGCCTGGTCCCTCCCTCTCCAAAGACTAGAGAGAGAGTGTTTGCTCCTGGCCCACTGTTCTCTTATAAGGGCCAACTGAGCCCTGATTGGGGCATGGCCACAGCTGAGCCTGCTTCCCCCCTCAGCCTGGGAACTGCTAGCTCCCAGCGACCACCCTCTCCTGGGTTATTTTAGGCCCTTTAAGGCCGGAGTGGGTGACCACCCCGCTACAGACTCCCAAAGTGTCACTGGAAAAATTCTGGGTATAAAGGTTATACAAATGAAGATCTCTCTGTAGCTGTATTTCCCCCGTCCATTAATACTTGAATTCCTTCCCCTCTGGAGCTTCTGTGCATCTGGAATTCTGGGTAAATAATTAGAGCTGCTCCATATGCATCTGGCCATTCTTCCCTCTGTTCATCAGCATATGGGGGTGTGATGGGTTCGATCTGAGGGATCCCCTTGGGATTGTCACCCGATGTGCTGAAATTACCTCTGAACCCATTTTCCTTGCCAGCTTGGGACTCCAGAACGCTGCCCTGTTGAGCCAGACACACTAGCCTGCTGCAACACAGACTCAGGGTCTGGGACACGCCCCCAAAGCTGCAGACTTTAATCAAAAACAGCTCAGCAGGTTACCTCTCCAGCACCCAGACACCCAGGTCCCAATGGGATCCAAACCCCAAACAAATCCATTTTATTCTGTATAAAGCTTATACAGGGTAAACTCATAAATTGTCCACCCTCTATAACACTGATAGAGAGATATGCACAGCTGTTTGCTCCCCCAGGTATTAATCACTTACTTTGGGTTTATTAATAAACAAAAGTGATTTTATTAAGTATAAAAAGTAGGATTTAATTGGTTTCAAGTAATAACAGACAGAACAAAGTAAGTCACCAAGCAAAATAAAGCAAAAACATGCAAGTCTAAGCCTAATACAATAAGAAACTGATTACTGGTAATATGTCACCCTCAAATGTTCCAATAAGCGTCTTTCATAGAATAGACTCCTTCCTAGTCTGGGCCCAATCCTTTCCCCTGGTACAGTCCTTGTTAGTTCCAGCAGACATCTCAGCTGGTAAGTAGAGGTTTTCTCATGACTGGAAGCCCCTTTTGTCCTGCTCCACCCCCTTTTATAGCTTTGGCACAAGGTGGGGATCTTTTGTCTCGCTGGGCCCCCACCCCTCCTTCCAAATGGAAAAGTACCAGATTTAAGATGGATTTCATTATCAGGTGACATAGTCACTGTAAGACCCCTAGTCTCCATTCCCCATGGGCTGGCACACACATACACAGGAATTATTTCAAGTATCTAAGGCCATTTACAACTGACTGTTTCTGGAGCACCCTTAATGGCCTCCCCTTACTATGTTTACATCAGTGATACAAGTTTATATCTTATTCTCCTAACTCCAGATATAGAAATAATACATGCAAACAAATAGGATGAACACACTTAGTAGATTACAAACTTTCTAATGACACCATACAAAGGGTATTTAGCATAAAGCATATTCCAGTTATGTCATATTCATAAGCATATTTCCATAAAGCATATGGAGTGCAACATCACAGGAGGAAACAAGCTTTTCACCATCGAGAGCTTCAGGCCACAGCATTTACGTTCTCACAGATTTCCACACACGGAGCCAAAATCATTCCCACACACATTCTGAAGTAAGAACCTAAGTGGTTTAAATTCTATCTTCTTACTTCCCCATTAATTTTCTCCCTTTTTCCCCCCCGTTACACAAAGACAAAGGACTCAAAAAGTTAAGTCCCATACCAATAGATGAAGCAAGACAAAAGTCTTTTTTTATTTACTCCCTAAATGTGCCTTCTGAGAATTATTTTCTTTTCCCAGTAGAACTCCTTGTGTGACTTCACTTCCTTTGATCCTTAATTAATTGTTTTAATTCCTGGGGTTTGGGAATATTATGTCTGGGTTTATTTCATTTTTAACCCCCTCTATGGTTTACAAGAACATTTTAGTTGTGAGTGACATAAGCATATACACACACACACACACACACACACTTTGGATATCCACATTTTTTTACATCTATATGTTGATAGATATAGATATAAACATTTGGATACACAAAGTATAGGTACCTAATTTAAGCATCTAAATAAAAGTGACTTGATTTTCAAAGATTCTGAGTACTCACATCCCATGCTGACTTCAGGTGCCTAATTTAGGCACCAAGGTGTTAATATTTTAGATGTGATTTAAGTACATAAAAACTCAAATTCTTTGTGAGGAATGGTGCTATGTATGTGTAAATAATACAATAATAATATGGATATTTTAAAAGAAATATTAAATGTGGTTTTATTTAGGAATGTAACATTTACATTTAGTTAAAAAGAATAATTTGCATAATGTGCATATAACATTTCCATCCAATATATTATTCTGCTGTATATTAAAATGTTTTGAGCTATATTTTTGCCATATATGCAGTTAGCAGAACTTGGCTGGTGACACAGATGCTATATGGATAATTTCCAAACTTTAGAGTTAAGATTGTTTGGAGGTTTTCTTTAAGCATATTAAGAACATTCAGGTTCATCAATAGTCTTAAACAAATTATTCAGCTGCTCACCTCCCTGGAGATGCTAAAATAATTTGTCAACATTTATATTATTCAAGAATATCAGGTGGATAATTCATCCTCCATAGAACCAAGCATTTCTTTTTCTGCAGTGTCAATAAGATGTTGACAACAATCAAGAATATGAAAGATAATAAAAATTTCTCTCTTAAAGAGATTCCAGCTAGACTGCTTTTATTTCCATGCCTCGCTTTAGCTAACAGTCCCTCTGATGTTTGAGCTTTTGATATTCCTGGGAGGGCTTTCTCCCCAAGAGGACTCTTGCTTTCCATTACAAAAAGAACTAAAACAAGTCTTTGTTTTGTACCTTATTTTGATGCACATACATGTTTGTGTATGGGTTGTTGCATTAAAGGGTATTAAAAACTTAACCTTGCAACTTAGAAATTGAATAAAGTTTTACTTTTGAGATTATACCTACAATTATTGGCTTTATTATCCCTTTGATGGGGCAATGAGAATATAATACAATAATCTTACATGATTAACAAGAACTTTTTATTGATTCATCATTTGCACCATTGTTTGCCACATGTAATTATCTGATAACTGGTCAGATACTTTTTTTTTTCTATTTACTTGCTAGTCTAACTGAAATTCCAATTCTGAACATGTTCAACATGGAACAGAGATAAACTTAAACATGTGCTTAATACTGTACAGACAACGTGACCCCATCAGAGGTCCTGATTTAGCAAAGCACTTAAATACATGCCTAATTTTAAACACATGCTTAACTCCCATGGAAGTACCTGTGAAAGAATTTTGCTGAATCAGAGTCTTAATTAACTGCATTCACTTCCCCATTTCAAGGGTTTATTGAAGAAATCACAAGTTTACAACACTGCTACACAAGACACAGCAACTCTAGAAGTAGCCCTGCACAAAATTTATCTATCTATCAAAGAGTGAAAGCTGAAGAGAGGACTCCTTGTAGAGACTAAGAGGGAAAAAAATCAATACTAACCAGTAAAACAAAAAGGAAGTGTTCAAATCAGCAGTAGTAGGAAGAGTAGTAGCAACTCCATACCCTATTCATTCTTTGTTTCATGATTGAACTTGTGAATGAACCTGAGAAGTTTGTGGGATTTGTAGACGAGATGAGAAAACTAGTGTGTATAAAAGAAAAACAACAGGAAATTTTGCCCATTTTTAGAACTGTTGCTAAGGTTCTGAAATGGGCAGATAAGTGTTTTACATCTTCACATTCTGGCTGGAACAGTAAGCAGAAGCCTAAATACCATTACAAACATTTTTCTCACAATGTATCCATCTGGGAGTGGCAACAATAGAAATCCAAGAGCAAGCTTGTTCTCTCCAAATAAAACCCCAGTTTTGCAGATGCAGTAGTTTCACTTTAGCACTAAAGTTTGGGATAAGTAGCTACACTTTAGGATGCATATCCAAAAGCAAATCAAACTCTGAATCATTTTAAATTTGACTGAATTTAATCCATAGAAGCATTTTGTACCCAACAATTTTGTTTTCACAATGTCTTTATGTTTAAGGATGCATTCCAGTCCAGAGGTAATTATAAGGCAATACATTCCCTAGTTACATTATTTGAAGCATTTATATTTACTGGAGTAGTAATACTGCAGTTTCTTTTTTTTTTTTTTTTTTAATGCTAATTGTAAGGTCACACTAAATGACCAGTTATTGTAAAATGTTAAATTGAAATACCTAAGAGGCATGATCCAATTATCATTTGTTTGCAAAATATCTGTATCAAGGGCAAAATAAATGTTAGCTTGAAAGTTTGATTAGTGGAGGGACAAATAAAAGTGTCACCAGACTTGTCCTATTTAATATCTCTCAGTTCTCCTCATCATCCCTTGAGAATGTGAGCAGAGGGGAAATAAAACCTATCTGCCTTTGGTACAGCATCCATGATTGTAATATCTAAACAGTACTAAAATAATTCAGTGTTTAATTAGTGTATTTAGTATCTGGAACAATATATTGGGGAAAGGTCAGAAGCTATGGTGTCCATGTTTGAGTTGGACAGTACTTCCCATAGAGCTCTCCATCCTAGACAACTGGAACAGAAAGAATGACTGTATGACTATTTCTTACTAAAATGTATGTAACTTCTCTCAGCCAATCAATGGAAAATGATTTGCATATTTGACCATTATTCAGAAATAATTTGAACAGTGATTATGCAAATCAGGACTCTTCAGCCAGATGATCGAGATTTACATATTTTTCTGTTACTGAAAAAAACCCATTCCATAATTATGCAAGTGAACCTCTCAGATAGGGTGCAGAGAATTGCATAATTGCAAGATAAATGTACAGTTAGGCATCAATAGCTGTCCAACATCCCTGGACTCTGACTGGCTGAGGTTATTCCATTTTAAATGGTGTACAATTCTATGCAAGAGAGTCCTCCTAATGTGTCAATAAGGTGAGCACAGACACACACACACACCCAAAAAATATGCCACTATGGTAAGAATTTTACACATGGCATTTTGGGGAGGAAAGGGAAATATCAATAAATGAATAGATTAAATGTGCTATGGTCCACATTTTCAATAAGTATTTCATCTATATTTAGGCACTTGACTAAAGGTGACCTGACTTTCAATGGTGTTGTTGGCCCACAACTTCTATTCACTTCAGTGGGAGTTATGGGTGCTCAGCACTTGTGAAAAATCAAGCCACTTATATAGATGCACATAGGTATATTCCAGGCATACAAATGAATCCTTAAGTCTGACTGAAAGGTGCTGATTGCAGGACTAGACACCACATCCAATCCCTGAGCTGGCCTGGGACTTGCACAGACCCTGAAGCAATTTAGAGCAGCCCAGATGTCTACTGACCCAAGAGGCCATTCTGGGGATCACTAGAACACAGCAGAATGCAACATACACCTCTTTGTATCAAATATACCATCTATGCCAAAGGATCTCAGGGGTGGTGGCATAGATTTGATGAAGCAGTCACTGGCTGGGGGAATTGCCAGGTAAAGCTATTTTTATGGCCTGTATGGCCTGCTCATAGTGAGGTTCCTGATGTGGCCCACACACTGCATGCATGTATGGTACTAAGCCAGCACATATATAACTATGAGCTTTGTGATGCCTTTTGTAGTAAAAAGGTGAAGAAAGTGCAAAAAATCTTCAAAAATAAATTACAAAAGTGAGTTGAGTAAATAAAAATATAGCCTGAGACTTGAAATGTTTGTTTTTTAATTAATTGAAATGGGTGTGGCTAGAAACATTTAGAGATTTTAACACTTCAGATGCTTTACTGAAAAATATGTGTAGAACTATAGTAAGGAGCTAAGTAGTCTGCAAATGTCAAACTTTTCCAAGCATCTTGAACTCTGAAATGAAGAAAGTATGCTCCCACCAGGTGCAGCTTTTTCCTTCATACTTCAACATCTACAGAAACTGAGCCTCACCAGACACCAGATTTTTGTATTTCACAGAAATTACTATTCATTTTCTGTGTAACTTCTTTTGATTTTACAAGGCAGAATCTATTAGTATTTGGGCTACTCCCTGATTCCTCTCCTCTCTCTGGACCGCATTTCAGTTTCTGGAGTTTTCAGGTATTCTGTAAGGCCATTTTTGTTTTTAAAGTTGGCATGATAGCAGGCCATGCAGAAGGCTATAGCTTTGTACAGGTTTTGAAGGCAGGTTTTGTAGTAAATTGTTTCACATTTCAGCATACAAGTCCCAGGCACATTTGGTCCTATATTTGCTACTGATATACCAGCAGCTTATATCCTGCTTTCAAATCGATTACAGTGCATACAGGATATATAAAGACAGACATATCCTTCAATCAATGTGTCTACAGTGTTTGGAGCTGATTTATAATTAGGAACTGCATACTCTTTCCTACTGAGGAGTTAAGCTTGATACTCTTCGTTATCATACATTTTTTCATGGTAGGTCTCTCCCAAGATGCTTCACATTATCTCACTCAAAGTCCCCAATTCAAATGTTGGTCAAAGGTTTGAAAACTGCTCACTGGTTTCACCCATGACAACCTTAAACCTGTACCTTAAGGGTGACCTGATTTTTAAAACAAAATAAATAAACAAATAAATAAATAAATAGAAAAGAGGAACTGCTCTGGGGGATGTCCTAGAGAGTAAGGAGAGAAATAGGAACCAAGTTCTGAATGAAGAAGTCCAGCTGGACAAAATAATGGATATCTTGGTTCTCTGGTAATTGTGAAAAATGGGGGGGGGGGGAGTTGTGATCAAACTAAAAATATTTTTTCAAGGATTTTATTTAGATTTTTAGCATTTAATGTTTTATTTTTTTTTAAATTATAAGCAAAATTTTGCAACAAAATGTCAAATCAAAACATTTTGATTTTTTTTATATTTGCTCTCTTCCCCTCTACTCCCCCAAACCCCACAATTTGGCAAAATCAACACACATGCATTTTTCACCAAATAAAGGCTTGGATATAAAGGTTTTTTAAATCTCTATTCAGTATCCTCATTCCACTATGGCTGGAAAAGGTTTGGGGGTTGGGAGGAAGAGGGAAACATACAGAAAGCTGTGGTGCTCCCCAACCAAACTGTGGTGGGGGGGTGGGAAGTGTTACTGTGGGCCCCTAAAAAGTACTATTGTAGGAAGCATGCTCCAAAATGCTGTTTCATGGGTTCTCACCCCAAAAATATTGTTGCGAGGGGACCCCTCTCACCAGATCCTTCTACCACACACTGTCTAATAGCAATATAATGAAACACCGTTACTCATATTTACCTCTCTAATCCATACTTCATCATCATCATCAACAATAATTATTTGTATTACCATGGCACCTAGGAGCCCTCGTCATGAACCAGGACCCCACTGTGCTAGGCGCTGTACAAGCAGAACAAAAAGACAGTCCCTTGCCCAAAGGCCTTACAGTAAGTGTAAAACAAAAGACAACAGATGGATACAGACAGATGAGGAAGCACAAGGAAACAATAAGACAAAATTGGTCAGCATGATAGGCTGTGGTCTCTGCACACAAGCAGCATAACTCCTGTCAATTTTTTTGTAGGCACCATTGCAAAGGAGAGTTTTAAGGAGTGATATGAAGGAGAACAATGAAGTAGCTTTGCAGGCGTTTAGAGGATTCCTTCCAAACATCAGGTGCAGCACAGTAGAAAGCATGAAGATACGTTTTTTGAAAATGTAGCAAGTGGGCATTGGAGACTGGCATCATAGGCCGATTAGAAGCCGGAGTTGATCTTTCAATAATGAATGAGAAATGATAGGAAGATGTGCCATGAAGGGCCTTGAAAGATGGGAGCAGTTGTTCTGTTCACACACTACGGAGTGAATTGTGGAGAGTGCACATGGCTTCCAGAGTTCTTTATGAGGCTACCTGAATCAAGGTGCTGGCTCATGAAATCAGCAAGAACCCAAGACATATAAATAAACCCTCTCCACCCAGCACAAAAATTAGCAGGTGTAAATAATGTGTGAATACAGAGAACAATAGATCTGGTTTTAAAATACACTTCACTATGAGGTTTATAAAGTGTTAATAACATAAGTAAGGGGGAAACCTGTCTTAAAAAACTGACATTCAGAGTTGGTGTCTCTTGTAATCTAAGTGGAATGGCCAAGTTTTATCTCCAAGCATTAAGATTAGTGCTAGGACATGCGCATTCTTTCTCCCAGAAAAAAAAAGTTGATTTTCCTTAGAGAAAAGCCCAAGCTAAGTATTACAAATTCTCCTTCCCCTCTCTTATTGATTAATCTGCACTCTTAGGAAATCAAGGAGAAAGCTGCAGGTCCCTTAATTTCTTCAACTTTGTTCAGAATTGCATCATTTATTGCAATTCATCTGACAATCCTCTCCCTTGAGTGGCATGGGACTCTCCTGTCACAACTGTTGCTGCTTAAGCTGGAGTTTTCAGACTGTTAGATCTATTTTTCTCTCTCTGGCTCTTTTTTTTTTGGAGGGAGGGCGTAATAGGCTTTGTGTGTGTGTTTTGGAAAGTGGACCTTTTGGATTAGGGCTTTGGTACTGAGAATGAGACCTTTGGTACCAATGAGAATGGTACTGAGCAGAGAAAAATATCAGTAAGATTAACTGCTGATGTTGAGGGCAATGAACATTAAGAATTAAGTGTAATTGCCCATCTTTAACTTGATACTAAAACTAAGCACTTCTGTGGAATATGAAGCCAATTCTTGACAATTCCACCCTGACAATAAGAAGCCAATTCCTCAAGTTCTTAGTCAGATGGGAGTTGTTCCCCAGCCCCCAGATTTGCACTCTGCGGAGAACATACATGGATCTCCCTCTTCTTGCATAGAAGGGAGAGGTAACTGCCATTCCAACACTGTTCCCCTCAACATCTAGATTACATAGAGGGCATACTGTGGGTCCACTATCTGTGCAGACTGGTGGAGACTTTGGTCATATCCTTCCACTATAAAAATATTGCATAATAGAAAACTATAGCATGAAAAATTATGCACACTTATTTTCTACTGTTTTGCTGTCATTCAATTTATTCCATAACTTGGTGCACTGCTACCCTCTCAGTGACACCTTATGGCCCAAAGATTGTTTTCAGTTCTTACTTTTCCATTGTAAAAGCTAAATCTGGGCTTCCAATTAACTTCTAGCAATTAATGGGGTGTGGGTGTGGGGGGGTAAGACTTAAATGGCCAAAGGGCTACAGAAAAGACATACAGGTTCATGCAGGAAAGGCAGAAAGGGTAATGTAGATTAAGATGCCAGAGGGAAAACAGGAATTTTAAACTGAACAGGCAGCTTTAAAACCAGTTATGATTCAGCTGTGTAAAAAAATTTGTTTCCTCCAAAAATATAAAATTAAAGATGAAACAGTCACTTCCTATCCAAGCCAAACCACAGTGCTCAGCACCACAGCATAATTGAGGTGGCTGAGTTGCATTGAAGCTTTAAGAAGCTGAACTGGGAGCAATTTCAAGGCCCCTTGTTCAGTTGAAGATGAGATGAGATGTTTAAATGAAGAAACCCAACACAAACGGATTGGGTGAAGAAGATAGTAACAGTTTAAAATCATCATAGCTTTCTTTTCACACGCTCAGCCATGCTTTTTCCTCCCTCCCCCTATTAATATTTCCACAAGGCAATAATTGAAATAAGAAACTAAAGGGGACATATTTTCTTCCGTATTCTGTCTCCTTTACACCAGCAACACAGAAGATATTAAATCTGGCCCCAGATCTCCTAATGGAGACAAAAGTCATGCAAAGGTCGGGAGGACAAATGGTCAAAATACATTAGGCTCTGGCTATCCCCAGATGGTCACCTGTGTACCATTCCCCACTAGTGCATGTTAGACCCATTCCTATGCATTGGACCTGGCTAGTGAATCAGTCCCACAACCAGTCCATTGACTGCTTCTTCATCCATCTGCAACACCAAATGGATCTTGCCTGTTGCAGAGAATCTGGCCTATCTTACACAATACATTGGGAATTCACTACTTCTGTGTTTATGGAACATGGCCTTTGCCTTCAGGTCAAACAGCACACCTAAAGCATGGTGATATCTTATGACACATGCCATCTCACATAACCTTGCTTCATTAAGCTATTATCACAAATTGTGTGTGGTTTCCCCCATCACAGGGCTATTAGGACCCTGGTTATTTATGTAAGTTAAGCGAAGAACAACTTTGGAAGACAGTACTGCCAGGGACGTTGAAATACCAGGGGTGCATACTTTGAGCATCCAAAACATTCCAAATCAATATATTTTAGAGGACTAGAGGATCAATTTGCAGGGCTGCAAACAGGAATTTGCACTAGCACTAAATTCACTTTAATAAAAATAAAACCAAGCCCCAAATAATCAAAAATATTTGGCTTCTGTATTATCTTTGCATAATGAAGCAGATAATGTATTGAGCAAAATACTCTGGTGAAAATTATCTTGGAAATCTCAACTTGATTTTATGCATTTTCCAGACTAGAAACATATCTTTACATATTGGCATAAATGCCAGGATTATTTTATGTGACCCCTGAAATAACTTCTAAATCAGTTCTCATAATGGAGTCATAGGGTATGTCTACACTACGAAATTAGGTCGAATTTATAGAAGCCGGTTTTATAGAAATCGGTTGTATACAGCTGATTGTGTGTGTCCCCACATAAAATGCTCTAAGTGCTTTAGTCGGCGGACCGCGTCCACAGTACCGAGGCTAGCGTCGACTTCCGGAGCATTGCACTGTGGGTAGCTATCCCACAGTTCCCGCAGTCTCCGCCGCCCATTGGAATTCTGGGTTGAAATCCCAGTGCCTGAATGATGCAAAACAGTGTCGCGGGGGTTCTGGGTACATGTCGTCAGGCCCCTCCCTCTCCGTCAGAGCACCGGCAGACAATAGATTTGCGCCTTTTTACCTGGGTTACCTGTGCAGACAACATACCACGGCAAGCATGGAGCCCACTCAGATCAGCTCACCGTCACCATATGTGTACTAATAGTGCCACATATGCTGAGGCACTATTTTAATCTATGTGTCTGAAATAATAATCAGACATTACTACTTAGTGCATCAGGGCCAATGTATATAATATGCTGTCCTAAATGTGGAATTTTATTGAAGCAATAGGTTGTGACCTAATGTTCATTACACTTCATTTCTGAGGTGCTGAAGATTGATGCACGAGCCAAAGTGCATTACTGTTTTCAATGAACCTTTACAGTTATTAGTCACAACTTTGAGGCTAATGGAATTAGTCTGTTAGTGGGATTGATGTCCAAGGTTAGATGAGAGCATGAGCTCCCGTTCTTGACCAGAAATTATTTGCCTGCTAACAGTTAGAAAAGGAAATAAAAAAGGGTAAAATGGAAGTTGAAGTTAGAGCTAGCAAGAACACATATTAGAGCTAACAGTCCAAATTCTCAATTTCATGAATTTATATTTTGCTACAGGTTGGATTACATTTGTATGGTACTGAAATAAAAAATAATGGCATAAGAAATCTTTTTCATTCGCCTGTTTTCACTTAGTTTTTTGGGGTACTATCTTATGTGAAGTAGACTATAACAACATCACAGGTGATGCAATGAAAGTTAATAAAAATGACTGCAAAATTTCTCATGAAACATGATCAAATGAGATTTGCAAAAAGTAAATCTGTAAGTCATCTCTGGGGAATCTGAACAGCTCCCTATAGTTAGAAAGCCACAAGCTACTTATCATCTTTCCTCGATTGCATATTGTGATGCTTTAACAACCTGTCAGTACAAAACACATAAAAGCACTGTATGTAATAGCATAATGCAACAGTCTTCCCCTTCAGGACACACATTTTCCACCTCTTCCACATACATGAAGCTTTTTCTTCATCTTACTGACTCAGTTCAAAGATTCAATTCTCCCTAGAATTTTTTTTCATTCGTGTTTCTTTACATCACAGAAGAACTCAGATGATTGAATAGATTTACTGCTCAGAACAATACAGAATGGGTCTTTTTGTTTGTTTTGTTTTTGTTTCCCTTTATTTTCCAGTAGATTGCTGGGATATTAATTGCATACTCTTGTAAAAATATTTCTTGTACCACCTTTCAAATCCTTTACATTATGTAATCCTTTTCTTGTTATTCATTAGTTCACATTCTTCTTCACAGAAAAATCCATGCACAAATACAGCAGAGAAAATATCTATAGAAAATGCATGTCATCAAAAATCAAGGTCATTCACTGAATCAAAATTCCTGAGATATGCATGCTTGTTAACTATATTTATAGATAAACATTTTATTTTTTAACTTTCCATTTGTAATTACTGGTATTAGAACTTTTCCTCAGCTCTCTGTACTGGAAATCCTACAAAAGGAAGAACGTATTATGTCTCATATTTCTGAGACAACACAAAAATTGTTTCCTCATAATGTTCTCATTGGAATTTCCTAAAAACAAGGCAGTTCCCCGTTTTATTTCTGGAAAGGTGGTGTGGAATGAGATACAGGAGAAATGAGACAGGGACATATTCCCACAGAAGTCTGAGGAATCCACTATTGGACAACATGTTTTCTGGTAGGGAAAAGTGAAGTAAAGGACCCTAAGAGGTGAAAACTTCCTTTTCTACTTGGGACATTTTTTATGTGATTTGTTATTTTTGGGAGGTATGCTGACAATCAGAAGTAGTTGGAAAAAACTGTTGAAATGGCTGTGTCAGAAAATGCTGTTTCAAATAAACCTGTTTTTTTCAGGAAATCATATCAATTTTGACAAAGTTTCACTCTGCAAAATTGGAAGAGATTTTCAATATTTTTTGGAACAGAATGTTTCAATTTTTTTATTCAAAACAACTTTTCATGTTGTTTATTATATATATATATATAAAGTGGTCAACATTGAAACAAAATGTTTCAAGTGAAGTAAAAATAAAGTTTTTTGATAGTTAATTTTGTTTAAAAAAATAGAAATTTTGCCTTCTTGTCATAATTTGGGCCTGATTCTTTCTCTCAAAATCTCAAAATTTTTCATCGAATGGAAAATCTGTTTTCTGATTAGCTCTATTGAGAGCTGCTCAAAGTTCAAAAGGTAGAACTGGTCTGAAAATTATTTTCATCCTGAATAAGCTTTTGGTTGGGGGAGAGGATGCCTTTAATTTTTGCAAAAATTTTCCACAAAATATTTGGATTAGTTGCTGAAAAATCTAAAAAATGAAATATTCTGGGGAAAGATCAGAATATTTCAGCCAAAAATAGGAATGTGTGTCTCATGGAGTTGTAATTTGCTTCTCCTGTCCCCATTCTCCTCAGTTGGCTCCCCACTTGGACAACATCTCCTCTCTTTTGGTGAGGAGAAGCAGCACATGATGGATATGGTGGTTGTGGAAGATGTAGTCCAGAAGGGATCCCAACACATAGAGGAGAATGAGGACACAAAAAGTAAACTACAAATCCCATGAGGTACTTCTTGTGTCCTCATTCTCCTCTATGTGTTGGGATCCCTTCTGGACTACATCTCACACTACGTACCACAGCCACACTATCATGATGTGCTGCTTCCCCTCACCAACTCCATGAGACACACATTCCCACTTTTGGCTGAAATATTTTGACTTTCTAAATCTTCCTATCGAAAGCAGACACTCTTTGTGATGCAGAAGCAGTTAAGAGAATGCCAAGCTAAACAGGCAGCCCACTACAACAAAGGAGCCACAGACCAGAGGCCACTATGCACAAGTGAGTAGGGCTGAGTCCAACCATCAGATAGTCACACAAAGAAAAGGCAACAGGCCAAGCTGCAGTGGACACAGGTCAATTGAGGTAGCTACAGACTCAGGGTCAGGACAGCAGAGGAGATGAAACTGAAGATAAGTGTAGAGTAGTGGCAGATAGCTGATGCACCTGGGCAGACGGGGCCATAGCCAGGACCTGGATGATATAGAAAGAGCCTCAGCCATCAGCTGGTCTGATGTAGGAGAGTCGAAGAAACAATGTACATGAGCACCACGGAGGATCATCAGAATACCAACCTACTGACTGAAGGGATCAACAGTGTAGAAACTGATCTCCCACCAACACAAACAAAAAATGGCAAACTCATTTGAAGACCAGTACACTTGAAGGACTATGAGTCCTAAGAGGCTGCAATGGGATGGTGTTAAAGCATTGTCCCTAAGGTGGGCAATGTACTAGTAACATCTGAACCCCATAAGCCAACAAATACTGTCACCAAAGACATAATAAAATTGTTAAAAAGAAACTGGGGGGGGGGACACAGATTACAGGAGGCACCAGGAATTCAGCCTATGTCATATAACTAGCTGCAGATGCAGCATCTTTGTAAATAGTAAATAATTTTACAAGCATGGAATCCTTTCATATTATTACCCTGAATGCAGTGCATGAAATACCCACCTTCCTCGGAGCTGACAAGCACAAAGCTTTCTCCAGTTGCAAGCTGCCAATCACAACTGCAGCTTCCCTCTTGGCAAGTTGCACCTGCTAACAACATGGAGGCCAGTAGCCATCTTAAAGAGTCCAACAACTCAACTTCTGCTTTCCCACATTGTTTCCCTACACATGCACACTTCTCTTCTTACCCCTCAGTACTACTTGAAGTAACAGAACAGACTTTAGATGTGAGCCAAACCCCATGGAAGTAAATGAAATTTCTTCCATTGACTTCAGTTCATCCCATCAATATCTGGCACTCCTGATGCATAGGAAGCTTCTCTACCAAGTCAGGCAAAAGGAAGATTAAAAAATGTGCTAAAATGTAGCATGCCTTTGGACACTAAAATATATGAATTATGCTTTATAAGATTACAATTTCAACAGGATTTAACCTCGGGCTTTTGAAAAAATAGCAGATCCTTTATCCACTATATTTCAATTAAATTAAATTTTTAAAATGAACAGAAGCATTATAGAGTCAGATTCTGATGACAGTTAGACTCACGTTAAAATAGAGTAACTCCACTGAAGTCAATGTAGTTAGTCTGAATTTGACATAGCTCTAAGTGAGATCAGAACCTAGCCCTATAAGACTTTTATTTTTTCTTTTACTTTTCAAAAAAATAATTCTCTATTCATTCACAATAGTTTTGAACCTAAAACAATACCTGCACATTCCCATAGCTGCTAACCAACAACTTTGAAGTGTAATGAATAAAGTGTCTGTTCCATATATCCAGAGTACTTACTTAGAATCCTGGTTTAAAATAATAATAATAATAATAATTCTAGATTTACATGGGAATAGCTATCAGACTCTCACCCACAAGCATTTTTCACCAGCCTTCACAAAGATCTACATGAATATACATTTTTCTGAAAAACAGAATTAATATTTTTGCCTTTCCTCTCCAACAAAAAGCAAGGAGGAGAAGAATTTTCTTTATATACATTTTAGCTACATGACAAATAGAAAGTAGTGACGGAAAAGATCTTGAAGGTAATTATATTCACCCACTATCAGTTCAGGGCTGTTCCCTAAAGTATAGTACCTAGTACATTGTCCTGTGAAGATTTACATCTCTCAACCAATACCCACTTCACTTGAGAGACTAATCTACAAATTAATAGATCTCGTTACCAGGGATTTTTTTCCGCTTACTAGTCTGTCTAAATTTCTAGTTCATTTCTTTTTCATTTTTTTATAAATCGGGTACCTATTAAAATAAGGGTTTTTTTAAGATTAATCAGTTTTAAGTGAAGAAGAAACCATTCTGATCCTGATCTCCTGCACAACACAGATCATCAATGTGATTCTGAGACTTGGTATTTAGTCTTTGTTCATGACAGGCTTGTATGGTAAGATCATGGACTTTTTGCAAAAATCACAAAACTAAAAGTTTAAGTGGTTGGCATGGTCAAGATCATGCCATAGATTCTTCATCAAGGTCCTTATCCTGCAGTTATTGTGTACTCAAAATTCCCATAGTCTGGAAAAAGAATACAGGCTAATGCTGCAAATTTGTGAGCCTTTGCGGAACAGAAGTTTGGGTTCTTAGGGCTTGTTTTGTTTTTTGGGGTGTGAGAGGGGGCTCAATTTTTTTTCTATATGACTACTGTGAATATCGTTATGTTGTGCATACAGATGTTTTTAAATAGTCCTATATGCATATAACAATGCATACAATTTTCACCATTTTAGGATGACAAAATAATTACTGCTTTCTATTACGGAAGTCATTTTGAGTGATGTAAATAAATCAGTCAGAAGTGTATTAAGAGGTGATCTTTTCAAAATAATCAGGCATTCTTTACTTCAGTCTGACTTGGTTCTTTGCCTCTGTCTGTCTGTTGGGGTTCAGAAATCATTTGTAAGATCATTTTCCTACCAAAAAGATTCACACAGATACAAGCATCCTTCCACAGAACTGACAGGAGACTTTTCATCATTCAACATTTTTTATCCCCATCCTTTTTGAAAATGAAAATTTAGTCATTTTGTGGGTTGCGAAAGACTGAATGCAGTGTTAATATCTGCTGAGGCCCTGTCTTAGATAATCAGTTCTACCCTTTTTGAGGAGAGGTACCTGCAATTATCATATGCCAATCCACACAGCCAGTTTGAAAAGCCTGACCTCATGCTCATTCAGATTCCATGAACTGAAAGCTGACAGGATACTTGCACATCATCTTTAATAATCAGAGAAAGCAAGGCTCCTTGAGCATTGACTTGGATGAAGAGCAAGATTAAAAATGGTTACAGAGTTCCACATGAGTTATTAGCTGTTAGCTTGCTGTAAACATGACTAATGGATAATGGAATTAGCTTGGCTGAGCAGAAGTCACTCAGAAGAGCCAAACACATCCTTTCCATCATTAAATATTTCGGGGGGGGGGGGGAGAGAATGTCTGTGTGTGTGTGTGTCACTTTGAGAGACCAGGTGGGTTGTAACATTGTTTGAAATAGAATTCTCTCAGGGAATGCACCTTTGATCTTTACACAAGCAGTTGGAGGATAGGGGAAAAATAAATAGTATGGAGGATGGGACATCATAAAAAGAAATGTCTCTGTCCTCACTCACTTCACTTTCATAATGTCCTGTCAGAAGCTTTAGTTGTGTTTGTCATTGCTTCCCCCCATACATGGTTTTCTCTGAGACCTTTGCACTTATTAGCCTACTAAATGCTTGTCCCTTAAAAGTAAAGAACATGTTTATTTCTCTATAATACTCTTTACTCTCCTTATAAGCAGTAGCAGACTTGATACTCCATTATTTAGAGCTGACTGTCAGAGACTGGAAAACTTTCCTGCACAAGCTTGTAGGTTTACAGCTATTTGCCCACTGTATTTTAAAGACGAGCAAGCCTTACAAAAAAAAAACAAAAAACTCCTCACCTCAGTTACACAGATATAAATGCAAATGATCTCCATTGATTATAGTGTAGTTACTCCAGATTTACACCAGCATAACTGAGATCAGAATCTAGCAACTGATATTTAACATTCAAATTATATATACCCGTGAAAAGTGCAAAATCTATGTCCACGCACACCACAGCATGGAAGAAAGATCGGAGGAAGGAAGCATAAAATAGACACTCGTGAACCATTTTACTTTTCTGTAATAGTGAATGGGAAAGACAGACAGACAGAAAGCAGACATAAATGGAGGAGAGAGAAAGAGAGGTACAGTGAGGACTGAATCCTAAAGCAATTGATAGTTCTGATCCTGGTCCCATGTACACCAGTATAAATCAGGAGGAAAGCCATTGAAGTCAATGGAGTTGTATCAGTGTACAACTGATCTCAGAGATCAGAATCAGGCCCCTTTTGTCTGGTATCGTCGGTCAGAAAAAAAGAAGGGGGAAAATTTGTGAAAATATTCACCAGAAAATCCTTTGCCGTTTTTCACTGAAAGCATTATGCGATGAGGATCTTGAATGACAACCCTAATCTTTGTGGATCATAGAGACTAGAAACACTGTTTTTACATGAAACTTAGATTCCCAAGCAAAAGATGGCAACATCCAGTAAAAAGTACTATTATATAAAACCACTGTAAACAGGGCCGGCTCTGGCTTTTTTGCCGCCCCAGGCAAAAAAGCCTCCGGCCGCTCCCCCTCTTCCCCCCAGCGCGGCAGGGGAGGGCGGCTGGAGCCCCGGGGGAAGGGCAGCGAGCCCCGGCCGGGGCTCCTCTCTCCCTGGCGGCCAGAGCGCCGGGGGGGAGGGCGGCGAGCCCCGGCCGGGGCTCCTCTCTCCCCGGCGGCCAGAGCGCCGGGGGGAGGGCGGCGAGCCCACCGCGGCTCCGCTGTCCCCGGCGGCCAGAGCGCCGGGGGGAGGGCGGCGAGTCCCGGTCGGGGCTCCACTCTCCCCAGCGGCCAGAGCGCTGGGGGGAGGGCGGCGAGTCCCGGCCGGGGCTCCTCTCTCCCCGGCGGCCAGAGCGCCCGGGGGAGGGCGGCGAGCCCACTGCGGCTCTGCTGTCCCTGGCGGCCAGAGCGCCGGGGGGAGGGCGGCGAGTCCCGGCCGGGGCTCCTCTCTCCCCGGCGGCCAGAGCGCCAGGGGGAGGGCGGCGAGCCCACCGCGGCTCCGCTGTCCCTGGCGGCCAGAGCGCCAGGGGGAGGGCGGCGAGTCCCGGTCGGGGCTCCGCTCTCCCCGGCGGCCAGAGCGCTGGGGGAGAGCGGCAAGTCCCGGTCGGGGCTCCTCTCTCCCCGGCGGCGAGCCCGCCGCGGCTCCGCTGTCCCCGGCAGCCAGAGCGCCGGGGGGAGGGCGGCGAGCCCCGGCCAGGACTCCGCTCTCCCCGGCGGCCAGAGCCGGAGCACCGCGCCGCCCCCCTCCAGGTGCCACCCCAAGCACAAGCTTGGCTGGTGCCTGGAGCCGGCCCTGACTGTAAAGCACTCTATTAACTTCCTGGGGAGCACCCCAAGTTCCCAAAATCAGCCTGGGACTTCTATTATGTTACATGCTGTACAAACACACAGGGAGACACGATACCCACTCAGCGCTGCAAATTGAACTAACTTTTCCCATAAAAATTGCAAATTTTGCATAATTTCAGTGAAAATTAATACATCAACTAAGTTTCTTTGTGGACAATTGGTCACCCAAAGAAACCTATGAACACTGGCAAATCTTTCGGAGAATCTGGCGTGAGATTTGCATTTGTCCTAAAAACTCAGTGGCCTCCATGAGGACCCCTGTATAAGCACTGTGGTTTCTGCATGCTTGCACTCTATACACGTTGCACTATTCTATCTACTGTAAACAATGGTTCTCAACTAGAGGCACAACCTAAAGTCATCATGAGGAGAGTCCCAATGAGTTACACAAAGAGGCTGAGAACTGCAAAATCCCTGAATCACTAGGTAACTGCTTTCCCACTTTTTCTTCTGCTGCTGCTTTCACCCACCCCTCAATTCAAGAGCAGCTCCTCACTCATTCTCTACACACTTACCCAGCATTCAGCTGTGCAGCCAGCTTCACAGTCTCATGAAGCAGCATTTTCCAACCTCTGCAGAGTCAAAGGTGAGGGAGAAGCCTCTTCCATGCACCCACTTTTTTTAATATATAATCCATAAAACAACTGAAAAATTGTCCAGTGAACCTAATCCCACAACTTTTTGCACCCACAAAGAATGACAGGCTGTGGTAATTTTTCAGCCACTTTGTAGTTTGAGGAACACAACAAAAAAATGGTTGAAAAACCCACAGTATTATAACCTAAATGCACTCAGTGTTGTCAGTATATAGATTTTATTCAAATGTTATTAAGACCTTGGGTTATCTCTTTGTTTTGTGTGTTCTAATGTGTATTTTGGTGTATGTGTATCTCCTCAGTACACCAGTGATCAGAAACAGAGGTCATCTCATACTCAGCTGGGATATAAACTAAAAAAGTTAAAATGGCAATAGTGTGTTTGTGTCCATCTCTACACTCATCCTTACACTCATATGTTCTGCAGACTCTAGAACATCAGATAGTTCTATAGCCATGATGTTAATAAGTTCTCTGTTGCTGTTAGTATTAGGGAACTGTCCACCAAAAAACAACAAACAAACAAACAAAAACAAAAATAAAAAAAATGGTCTCTGACAAACATGATATCTGTTCTGAATACTAAATATTTAAATATATATATATATATATATATATATATATATATATATATATATATATATATATATATATATATATATATTACAAGTAAACATCACCTGCAGCCCTTAATCTCTTCCTTTTCCTGCCCTGGGAGGGTGGGGGGTGGGGAGAGAACTGTTAATGGACCAAAATCTGATGTGGAAATAAGAAGAACTTTACAATTTATTATTATAGTTACTTAGAAAGTAGTGTGAGGAGTATTTGTGCAGTATATTAAATAGAGAAACATATGAATAGCTAAAAAGTTGTTTATATAGATACAAGTATTAGCCATTCCAAGCTAACTCAATTCATTATGTAATCAGAGTCTGAATATGCTCTCCTCTTAAAGCTAGCTGGGGAGGGGGAAAGGCTTCAGGAGCAGACTGTATTTACATGAACACACCCACTTTACCTAGGTATCCAGCAGACAGAGCTGTGTTGCCAAAATGATCAACTTTGGTTGGTACTGAGTTACAAATCACTTTAGTATTGAATGCAGCTATAATGAAATGCTGTTGTCCTTATTGTATGAGTAACAGGCACCAGAACTGTACTTAGTCTGTCCTTTTTGAGGGGGTTACCCTCAACTGAAATGAACTCTTTAAGCAAAGGGCTCGGATGCCAGACCCTTGTAAATGGTAAGAGGAGATGTCTCTGCCTGGAGGTTGGACTATGCCTAAGAAGGCATGGTTTCACCTGCCCCTCCCTGCTGTTCAAAGATAGAGCTAATTAAGGCTCCATCAGGAGTCTTTTGTTAAGTGACAACTAGAGCTGAAATCACCACTTGGGGCAGTGTTTCTGCCCAGCCTGCTCCAGCAATGAAGTTCCCCCACTAATTGCTGACAGTCACTGAGAGCTGAACATCACTAAGAGCTGGATGGAACCTGAAGAGACTGACCCACAGAGGTCACAGTAGAGAAGCAGGTGGCAGCAAAAGGTAACAGTGTGCAGCAGAACAGCTGGTGTGGAGGCCAGTGCAGCAGCAAGTGGCTAGTGGGGTGGCCAGCGGAGCAGCTGGCCAGTGGAGCAGTGGCTGCCTGGCAGGGCGGCGATGCCAGAGCAAGCAAGATTCCTTCTGCCTCCTCACCCCAGTGGGAGGTGAACTCACACAGATGCACCAGAAGTGCACAGTGCACTTCTTCACTGACCAAGGACAACCACTGTGAGTGGGGTATGGCGAGGGAGAAGAGAGGGGCACCTTAAAGAAGCTTTTGGTTGTAGAACTCACGAAGCTGAGGCAAAAGACACTGGCCAACATATTCTGGGGCGGATGTTTTGCTCACGGTTTTATGATTATGAATCCTTCTTAGTGCATTTTCCCTAATGAATGCCGAGTGACTTTCCTCCTTTCATTAAAAGTTTCTTTTATACACTCAGACTCTGTGCTTGTGAGAGGGGAAGTATTGCCTCTTAGAGGCACTCAGGGGTGGTGTGTAATTTTCCCAGGTTACTGGGTGGGGACTCGAGCAGGTTCTGCATTGTATTGTTGTAAAGAAACCCCTAGATATTGAACCCGGCCCTTGTTGCTGCCGACTACACCTGGCAGAAGGCTTACAACTATAATATGGTAAAATTTAATGGCCATAAAAGTATTTCTATCCAATGTATATAGTGCTATCTGTCTGTACATCCATGCCCCCATATATTTTCATTAATAACTGTTTATCTGAAGATCTGATAGCACTTTATAAGAAAACATTCATGAATAAAAACATCACACCAGGCCTATCAGAAACATTAATATCAGGAGCTTCATTTTACAGAAAGAGAAACTGACATAGGTGATATATGATTTAAGTCTGTCTGGGCCAGAATGATTATAACAGAGCTGGGATTAGCACTCAGATGTGCTGAATTCCAGTCCAATATTTTAACCACTTAGCAGTCCTTCCTTATTCTTGGAAATACAGATGAAAAGATTGAGTTTGGAAGCCATTTTGAAAGCAATGTGACCTTCTAATCTGGTGGGCAGAAAATTGCATTCATAGTTGCTAGCAATTACAGCCAGGTGATCTGTAGGTGTAAATGTTGAATTTAGACTTCTGAGGCAGAATTACTGAAATGGAATTATCTGTCATGTTAACTGCTGGCATGCTGCAAGACTTTCCAGGTACATGGAGCAAAATTAACAGCATGTACTGTCATCTATCAGGAATGTAAGTTTGAGGCACCAATATTTCTATGGAACAAGGGCATCTTAGAATAACAGCACCACATTCCATGACAGCATAGAAGCTATACCAGAACCAGAACCAACACTGATGAAGTTAAGATTTATAGGGAGAGTTTCTTTTTCTAAACAAGGTAAACTTTGTGTTTGAACGTACTGGACTAATAACAATGTCAAAGATACACCTCTATAACGCTGTCCTCAGGAGCCAAAAAATCTTACCGCATTATAGGTGAAATCGCGTTATATCATACTTGCTTTGATCCGCCAAAATGCACAGCAAACCCCCCCCACCCCGGAGTGCTGCTTTACCGCATTATATCCAAATTTGTGTTATATCGGGTCACGTTATATTGGGGTAGAGGTGTATAACTATTTCACTGGAAATGCTGTAAGTAATACACAGATTTGTGCTTTATGCTGTTCATAATTGTGTTATGTCCTGGAGGGGGGGAGTTATACCTGTTAGATGGCATTAAGCTTTGTAGGTTATGCAGGTGAACTATAACAAAAATATTGCTGAACTCCTCTCTTTCCTGAAAGTAGTGAGTGATTTGCTCCCATAACACCTCTGCTTACAACAGTTGAGGTTTAATAGTACTGTGAAGTGTCACTGGATATAGCCTGTCATTACTGAACTATAATGTATAATCATCCTGTACCTTCACTTTTGTTTTTAAGAGATGTGATAATTTAGTGAACTTTATTCTTTTGTCTCTTTTGATGCTTTATTAATCATTGTAAAGATGAACTGGTTAAATTAAGTTATTGAATAGTATGGTATTACCATTAATAGGAGAGCTACATGCTGATCAAAGAAAGAATAGGATCCAGTTTTGAATAATAAAACAATCTATCTTAAGTATTTCTAAGGTGCTTTGTGGTGTCCAAACACCACACCTAATTTAAATGCCAATAAAAGTTTTAAGCAGAAGTAATGAATATAGCATTTAGCAAAAATGTTTGTTAAACTTTATTCCCTCAGTTATCCAGTGTACAAGGGCGGCTCCATGCTCCATGCTCCAAGCATGTGCCTGGGGCAGCAAGCCGCAGGGGGCGGCCTGCCGGTCACCGTGAGGGCGGCAGTCAGGCTGCCTTCAGCGGCATGCCTGTGGGAGGTCCACTGGTCCCGCAGTTTCGGTGGTAATTCGGCGGCAGGTACGCCGAAGGCGCGGGACCGGCGGACCTCCTGCAGGCGTGCCGCCAAATCCACGTTACCAGCGGACATCCCGCAGGCGCACCGCTGAAAGCCCCCTGACTGCCATGCTTGGGGCGGCAAAATACATAGAGCCGCCCCTGACAGTGTAAGTAAATGGTTTTCATTGCAGCTATACAAACCTTTCACATTTAAATCCCTAATCAGATAAAACTCTCAGGACAATCAAGAAAATCTCAAAGAAAACCTTGGCTGGCTCAGTACCACTCCTCCCAATAATATATCCCTCTTAGACAATATTGTCTTAGTTCCCATCTGTTCTTTGAGAGGTCTTCTTGTTGGGAGCGAAAAAGGCTGTAACTTTTCATCCCATCTGAACTCCATGGACAAACTGGTTGGGCCTCCCTCCCAACTCCTTAGGATTCAAAAGACAGTTGTTTGACTGACTCTGCATTAGGGGAGGTAGCCAATATGTCTTTTCTCCCTCAACATCTAGTTTGTATTTTTTGATGAAGGGTCTTCATTATTTTTTCTTGCTGCTGTGACACCAAGAAATGTTTCTCTTGTCCCACTGCTGCTAGGTTTCTAGGACATTTACATCACTCTGGAGCAGACACCCCATAACATGCTTTGGAACTGTCCAGAAAGGGGACCCTTTATTAACATGGCCCATTTTGGGGGAAGAGGTAATCCAGCTCTCCATTGATGATACCAGGAAGAGGCCACCAGTGCCTTCCCAGAATGTCAGAAACCCTGATGGAGACAGTCAGGCTTCAAATAATCCTAATGTTAATTAAATTGTGTAGTCCACTTAGATTTAATAGAATTATGTAAGAGATCACTAATGAGAAAGATGTATTCGATTATTCAGTCCATTTTTCCCTTTTGAATGCAACATTCCCTACAATATATATTTTCTCTAGTATACCTTAAGGTTATCTCTAGATATGGTAATATCATTTTTTAAAAAACCTGGCACACAGACAGGCCTCTGAATTAGAGAAAGGTTTTATATTCAGTCGTTTTACATCCTTTACTATGTGCAGTTTTCAAATATCCCTATATGAGCAAGGTTTTCTTGGAATGTTTGCTGAAAAGTGCATTTTGGGCCCATCTCAGGGATCAGAATTCATTTTGGGCACTATGGAGGAAGTTTATAAAGTTTAAGTAATCCTGTTGGGGAATAGAAACAATGCTATGCAATTTAGATGGCAGTGACTTCCAAATCAATGGAATACTAGCTATTATAACAACAGCTCACATGAGGCATTCAAAAATGAGTAATCATTATTTCTCCATTTTACAGCTGAAGTAATGAGAGTACAGCAAGGTTAAGTGACTTGCACATGGTCATATAGGAAGTCAGTTATAGAGCCAGAAATATAATCCAAATCTCCTGACCAGGGCTGGCTCCAGGCACCAGCGGAGGAAGCATGTGCCTGGGGCAGCACGTGCTAAGGGGCAGCATTCTGTCCATTCTTGGGGTGGCACAGTCCGAGCGGCTTTATTTTTCTGCTTGGGGCGGCAAAAATGGTAGAGCCAGCCCTGCTCCTGACTCAGCTCCAACCTTATACAACAATGCTTTCAAGAAATCTCATAAGAAAGCCCATTCTTCCAATTTCTCTCCCAAGCAGAATGAGTTTGGACAAGATCAGGAAAGCTTCAAGTATTCACCCAAATATTTAGCAACTCATCCAAACCAAAACCTCCAAATTGACTGCTAATGATTCCATGACAGTAAGTGGTTACTTGGCAAGATTCCCATATATAACAAATCATCCCATATCCTCCTCATTATGGGATGATTTGTTATATAAATATATAATTTTATAAATAGTACCTCACAATTCATCTCACACCTAATGCTTTTTTAAGACTGTTTTATCCTCAAAGGCTTGTAAATGGTCTTCAACAAGGTGCAAATGTCATTTTTGTTTCTTCTTGAGCTTCTATCAAAAATAGAGTTAAAAGATTTCTGTGTGGCACAAATTGGGGAGGGAGGGATACTCACACTAAAGAACTGCAACAGCCAATCCTGCAATATCCCCTGGAAATCTGTAACATTCTCTTATACGGTGTAATTCTGTTCTCCTAGGAAATGGTGGAAATAGTGGATTCCAGTGCTTAATTTGTGCCAGGGCTGAGCCCTGGCACCTCTAGGTGTGGCAGTTCACAGCCCCAGCACCTCTGGGCTTGCCACGTCAGTTATGAAAGTGAAAATATTGCTTCAGCCCTGACACCTAATTGCTTGAGCCCTGGTACCTCTTTCATTACAAATTAAAGCACTGGTGGATTCTTTGTAACTTGACATCTTTAAACCATGATTTAAGGACTTCAGAAACTAAATCAGAGGTTAGGGGTCTATTATAGGAGTGGGTGGGTGAGATTCTGTGGCCTGCAATGTACAGGAGGTCAGACTACAAGATCACAATGATCCCTTCCGACCTTAAAGTCTTTGAGTAAGTCCCAGACCAGTTGGGTGCAGGAGTCCGGTGGAAGGCAAATATACTGGCTACTGGATGAATCGTTTTCTATTCCCTGAGTGACCCCAGAGCAGGGGCTGCCCTAGAGCAGTCAGGAACCTGCTAGAACCAATTAAGACAGGCAAGCTAATTAAGACACCTGGAGCCAATTAAGAACTTACTAGAATCAATTATGGCAGGCAGGCTAATCAGGACACCTGCTTTAAAAAGGACCTCCCATCAGTTAGTGAGGGGTGTGCAAGGAGTAGGAAGGCCTGCTGCTGGAGGACTGAGGAGTAAAAGCCTTATCAGGCTTCAGGAGGAAGGTCCTGTGGTGAGGATAAAGAAGGTGCTGGGAGGAGGCCATGGGGAAGTAGCCCAGGGAGTGGTAACTGTCACACAGCTAATACAGGAGATGTTGTAGACAGCTGCTATCCACAGGGCCCTTGTCTGGAACCTAGTGTAGAGGACAGCCCTGGGTTTCCCCCCATCCCTGTATCTGACACAGGAGAAGTTGACCTGGTCTGAGACACACACCAGAGGGGAAGGTCTAATTTGGAAAGGGATCTGGCCTGTCCCTGACCCAGTAGGTGGGACAACAGAGACTGTGGCGATTGTTCTCCATTGCCCCCATGCTGGCCAGTGAGGAGGTTAGCTGAGTGAATGGCAGGTTTGAGCCTCTAGCAAAAGTGGCCAAACTGAAGGCTGCTGTGAATCTCTGAGGCAAGCAAATCTGCCAGAAAGCACAGGACCCACCAAGGCAGAGGAGGAACTTTGTCACCACACACACACACACACACACACACACACACACACACCAGCTGCAACTGTTCCATATATTTAGTTTTTACTGTTTGTTTTCCTTCCACACATAAAAGGACACTACAATTTGCAATAATTAAAAAAATAACTAAAAAATGAGAATTTCTTGGAGTTAGGGTGAAGGGGGTGCTGTCTATGAAGGAGCAAAAGAACTACTTCACCCACATGAGCATTTCTTTTGGCTTGTGCTATGAGAAAGGGTGAAGATGTTGTGGAGGAGTCTGGGAATAATACAAGACAAAGTGGAAGGCCAGTGACATCTGTGTCTTAAATTAGTGGTCCAGTGTCTTTAAATGAGCAGTGATGTTTTGCAGAGTTTAAACCTCTTGAGACTTTTTTCACTAAAGGTCCCCTTGGGATAGCGAGAGAAATGTGGCTGTCCAGGGCCTGTTCTCAAAGGCTCCTGGCCCCTGGAAGATGTCTCTGAATATGTCTACTCTGCAGCTAAACACCCATAACCGGCCCATATCAGCTGAATTGGGCTCATGGGTATTGGGCTAAAAGGCTGTTTAATTGTGGTGTAGATGTTTGGGCTTGGGTTAGAGCCAGGGCTCTGGTACCCTGTGACGGGGCAGGATACCAGAGCTCAGGCTCCAGCATGAGCCCTAATATCTACACCACAATTAAACAACCCCTGATCCCAAGCCCCACGAGCCCAAGTCAGCTGACATGGGCCAATCATGGGTGTTTAGCTGCAGTGTAGATATACCCTCCAAGGTAAGATGAGAACAAAAACGATCATTTGCAGGTTTTAGTTGATAGTGAACTCAACTAGCAAGTAATTTCATTTCATTTCAGCTTTGAAGGAGTATGTGAGTACAAGCATATACCATAATGGCATGATTTTTTTTTTTTAAATGTATGCAAATAGGTAAATTGAGAATTCTTTGTGAAAATGTAACCAGTTGATCTGTGTATGCTACACACCCCCTCCTGTGCCTGATCCAAAGAGTACAAGAATCCCAGGCCGTGAATCTTTAATTCAAGCTTACGACTTTAATGCTTTTGGACCCCAGTTCAATCCATAATGTATCGGCCAAGTCGGGGAGGAGGGTTCAGCTAAGATTCAAATTCCTTGCACCTGAGATGCTTGGGATGAACTTCCTCTGTTCAGAGGAACAATGCAACTCACTGATGGTATGTGTTATGGATTTCCCCTCTATGTTCCAGCCACAAAAAGGATGTGGAACCTGCTAGAGCAGCCACCTAGAGAAGCTGGTTCTTAAGCTCAAACTGCAGAGACTTGTGCTTTGGTTCTATGGTTCAACCTCCAGTGCCAGTGAAAATGGCAGCCATGACAAAAACACCAGCAGCCTGGTCTGCAAAGAAGGAACAAATGCTGGGAATATGTTCTTCAATTCACAATAGCTCTACCAAACTTCATTTCTTCATTATAAAGTCTGCTTGGGCAAAGAGATTTAATTATGGCTGGGTAGTCTCTCCTAGAGTCTTCCCTATTATTTTCTCTGTGTGTGTGCGCATCCACACGCTTGCATTATCTCATTTTACTAGGCATTAACCCTTCTCAACTCTACTTTGGCTATCAAGTCACAATTCTAACCATAGAACTAAAAGTGATTTTCTTTGAGCTGTTTGAGTTGACGTTAAACAGATAGGAATACACTCCAGATGAAACAGATACAGTTATTGTATCTTTTTCAGGATAGTGCTTTTCTACCTCACAAGGTATGCTGTTGGGAGGCTCAGTTCACTAAATCTTTATAAAAACCTTTGAAATCTTCAGATGGGAGTTGTTACAGAAACCCAAAGCATTATTGTTGCTTTTTAAATTCTCCCTACAGAAATCATTTTGGTCACCAAAAAAAAGTTAATGCCTTCATTTTTAAACTTCTAGCATGCACGCACGAGCGCACACACATAGGTTTGTTTCATGTTTGCCACAAAGCTAACACATCTCCCCTTATATGTCTGGACCCAGGAAATAGTAGGGATAGAGTTAGATTAGTGACACTGTGGGTTAAGTAAAGTAACCACCTAGAAAAAGCATGAAAACTGCCTTAAAACCCATTTGAAAATGATTTTGTGGTCTCAGCCTATTGCACAGTAGATTTATGTCCCCATCACAAAGCCATCATTCTGTTTCATAGAAAACAGTGAACTTCCTGAGCCCCAAAGCCAAACTTGGGTGCCTCAAGTTGGATTCCTAAAAATCTTATAAATAACCTAAATAACTTCATTTTCAGAGGTCCTGTTGACATTAGGATAGAGTTGTAGTTGTCTAAAATTGAAAAGCAGGCAACCTTTATTTAGATTTCTTTCTAGACAAGGATTTACACAAGATTCTTGCTCTGAGGCACAGAACTTTGGGGGGAAATGGATAAAATGTGTAGCAATGTGGGGAGGGGGGAAAGGTATAGCTGATATTTTATAGCAAATGTTTCCCATAGCAAAATAGACACTAAATTATCTCTAATGTTTCTCTGAGATATGTGTTTGAAGTACCCATTCTCCCACTCTCCTTTATGGGCTGGGCTCCCAAGCTAGACTTTACCTGTCATGATGCATCATAGCCAGGCAATTGCCATGACACACCGCCTACCCTCACCAAGAGAGAAAACCATTGTGCATCATGAGATATAGTCTGATCAGGGAGTTGGACTATAGAGAAGAATGGGAACACAAGGTACTCAAACTTCAGCTCTTGTGAGGCACCACAGCATATTTCTGATTCAAATTACTTCAGTTTTCAGCCACAATATTTTCCGGTTTGATTCCCCTCCCCCCCCAAATCAACATTTTCCATGGGGAAAGAGACCCCATTTCCCAACCAACTCTAATCCCATCGTGTGAGGCATTTTACAAACACAGCACAAGATTGTACACTCTTCCTGATTATCTAAAAATAGATAACATGGACAAAAGGTTGCAGGAGGAAAAAGTGCCACATAGAGATGAAGTGACTTTCCCAAGCTCACACACAGGTCAGTGTCAGAGTCAGGAACAGACCCCAGGTCTGCTAGTTCTCAGTTCACCAAACCATACTGCTTCTCTCTCTCATATCTTTGTAATAAAGATCCACATCATGGTTCTAAAGAAATCACTATTACAGATCACATCCCTAAAACTCCTCTCTTTCAACCTGCTGCCTATAGTGCACAATGCTGATATGTTCCAATGCGTAAATAGACACTTAAAATCATCCACTTTTGTATCAGTCCATAATCTTCATTATAGAATATAACTGAGTTTGTTACAAAGACTCACGAAAACAGTAGGCTCTTTAAAGTGTGTGTGATTGCAGATGTACAAGCAGGGTGATGTTCTAACATACACGAAGTGTCCCTTGTATGATTTGTATTTTGTCAAGCGATTGTAAACCAGACAACCTGAAACAACTGCAAACTGCTGAAACTACATTAAGAGTTAGACCTGGACAAAAGCCAGGAAATTCAAAGTTGCAGCTCAAGGAGTTTCCTGAGTATTTGGCTTATCCTATATACCTTGCTCAGCTATACAGTCCTCCTGAGTGCTGTCCTTTTACCCTCCATTTCCACGTCTGTTTCTGTAGTAGACTGACCTACCTTCTTCCTCAGCTTTAGGTCTGTACTCCACAGCTCCCTGTGCTAGTCAGTCCCCAACATGTAATAAGGAGGTAGAGGTAAGTGTAACAGAGGCAGAAAGAGCGGGTAAGGACTTAAGTGGTTGAAAAATTTTACATGAAATGTCATCTACTGGACTGCTTTCACATTTTCTGAAGCAGTTAAGAGGTTTAAAGCTTTAGAATATGCCAGAATACTAATGTAAATGGCACAACTAGTTGAAACTGATATATATTTTCTAAAAAAAGGTTTCAAATGAAAAAAAAAATGGTTGTGTTTCAATGTTTTAGTGGAATTTTCCAGTCCCATTTGTAGTGGAATTTTCCAGTCCCATTTCCCGTTCCACACACACTTAAGGGGTTATTTATTTATTTATTTCCCTCTTCCAATGGAAGAAAAGAAGTAAAAAAGAGGGTCATGTACTGTGGTCAAATATGAATAATAAAAAAGTCAATATTTCTAAAGATTACAATATATGTCAGTTCTCACCACTACTGTATCTGTATTATTGTGCATGCTTTGGTATGTTTGTTTATTATAGAATCATAGACTTTAAGGTCAAAAGGGACCATTATGATCATCTAGCCTGACCTCCTGCACAATGCAGGCCTCAGAATCTCACCCACCCACTCCTGCAACAAACCCTTAAACCAGGGATCAGCAACCTTTGGCACGCGGCTCACCAGGGAAGCATCCCGGCGGGGGCCTGGACAGGCCGGTTGTTTACCTGTCATGTCTGCAGGTTCGGCCAATTGCGGCTCCCGCTGGCTGCAATTCGCTGTCCCAGGCCAATAGGGGCTGCGGGAAGCGGTGCGAGCTGAGGGATGTGCTGGCCGCCACTTCCTGCCACCCCCATTAGCCTGGAGCAGTGAACCGCAGCCAGTGGGAGCTGCAATTGGCTGAGGACGGGGCAGGTAAACAAACTGGCCCGGCTCTCCAGGGTGCTTACCCTGGCGAGCCTCATACCAAAGGTTGCCGATCCCTACCCTAACCTATGTCTGAGCCATTGACGTCCTCAAATCATGGTTTAGAGACTTCAAGGTGCAGAGAATCCTCCAGCAAGTGACCCATGCCCTATGCTGCAGAGGAAGGCAAAAAAAACCCAGAGCCTCTGCCAATCTGCCCTGGAGGAAAATTCCTTCCTGACCCCAAATATAGCGATGAGCTAAACCCTGAGCATGTGGGCAAGACTCACCAGCCAGACACCCAGGAAAGAATTCTCTGTAGTAACTCAGATCCCACCCCATTTAACATCCCATCACAGGCCATTGGGCATATTTATTGCTAATAGTCAAAGATCAATTAATTGCCAAAATTAGGCTATCCCATCATACCATCCCCTCCATAAACTTACCATGCTTAGTCTTGAAGCCAGATATGTCTTTTGCCCCCACTACGCCCCTTGGAAGGCTGTTCCAGAACTTCAATCCTCTGATGGTTAGAAACCTTCATCTAATTTCAAGTCTAAACTTCTTGATAGCCAGTTTATATCCATTTCTTCTTGTGTCCACATTGGTACTGAGCTTAAATAATTCCTCTCCCTCCCTGGTATTTATCCCTCTGATATATTTATAGAGAGCAATCATATCTCCCTCAGCCTTCTTTTGGTTAGACTAAACAAGCCAAGCTCTTTGAGTCTCCTTTCATAAGACAGGTTTTCCATTCCTCGGATCATCCTAGTAGCCCTTCTTTGTACCTGTTCCAGTTTGAATTCATCCTGCTTAAACATGGGAGACCAGAACTGCACACAGTATTCTAGATGATGTCTCACCAGTGCCTTGTATAACGGTACTAACACCTCCTTATCTCTACTGGAAATACCTTGCCTAATGCATACCAAAACTGCATTCACTTTTTCCACAGACATATCACATTGGTGGCTCATAGTCATCCTGTGATCAACCAATACTCTGAGGTCTTTCTCCTCCTCTGTTACTTCTAACTGATGAGTCCCCCCCCAGCTTATAACAAAAATTCTTGTTATTAATCGCTAAATGCATGACCTTGCACTTTTCACTATTAAATTTCATCCTATTACTACTACTCCAGTTTACAAGGTCATCAAGATCTTCCTGTATGATATCCCGGTCCTTCTCTGAATTGGCAATACCTTCCAGCTCTGTGTCATCCGCAAATTTTATTAGCACTTTCCCACTTTTTGTGCCAAGGTCAGTAATAAAAAGATTAAATAAAATTGTTCCCAAAACTGATCCCTGAGTAACTGCACTAGTAACCCTCCTCCATCCCGACAGCTCACCTTTCAGTATGAGCCATTGTCTCCCCTTTAACCAGTTCCTTATCCACCTTTCAATTTTCATATTGATTCCCATCTTTTCCAATTTAACTAATAATTCCCCATGTGGAACCGTATCAAACACCTTACTGAAATTGAGGTAAATTAGATCCACTGAATTACCTTTATCTAAAAATTCTGTTACCTTCTCAAAAAGGAGATCAGGTTGGTTTGGCATGATCTACCGTTTGTAAAACTATGTTGTATTTTGTCCCAAATACCATTGACCTCAATATCCTTAACTACTTTCTCCTTCAAATTTTTTCCCAAGACCTTGCATACTACAGATGTCAAACTGACAGGCCAGTAGTTACCTGGATCACTTAGTTCCTATTTTTAAGAAAGGGGAAAAATGTTAGCAATTCTCCAGTCATACAGTACAACCCCTGAGTTTACAGATTAATTAAAGATTCTTGCTAATGGGCTTGCAATTTCATGTGCCAGTTCCTTTAATATTCTTGGATGAAGATTATCTGGGCCCCCCAATTTAGTCCCATTAAGCTGTTCGAGTTTGGCTTCTACCTCGGATGGTAGTATCTACCTCCATATGCTCATTCCCATTTGTCATACTGACATTATCCCTGAGCTCCTCATTAGCCTCATTAAAGACTTAGGCAAAGTATTTGTTTAGATATTGGGCCATGCCTAGCTTATCCTTAACCTGCACTCCATCCTCAGTGTTTAGCAGTCCCACTTCTTCTTTGTTTTCTTCTTATTTATATGGCTATAGAACCTTTTACTATTGGCTTTAATTCTCTTTGCAAGGTCCAACTCCACATGGCTTTTGGCCTTTCTCACTTTATCCCTACATGTTCTGACTTCAATAAGGTAGCTTTCCTTGCTGATCCCTCCCATCTTTCACTCCTTATAGGCTTTCTACTTTTTCTTAATCTCTTTTTTTCTTCATCTGTCTGAGATGCTTGCTCATCCAGCTTGGTCTATAACTCCTGCCTATGAATTTCCCTCCCTTTCTTGGGTTGCAGGCTTCTGATAGTTTCTGCAACTTTGACTTGAAGTAATTCCAGGCCTCCTCTGCCTTTAGATCCATAAGTTCTTCAGTCCAATCCACTTCCCTAACTAATTTCCTTAATTTTTTAAAGTTAGCCCTTTTGAAATCAAAAACCCTAGTCACAGATCTTTTTGTTCATCCTTCCATTTAGTTTGAACTGAATTAGCTCATGATTGCTCGAATCAAGGTTGTCCCCTACAACTATTTCTTCTATGAGGTCTTCGCTACTCACCAAAACCAAATCTAAAATGGCATCACCTCTTGTTGGTTCAGCAGCTACTTGGTGAAGGAATCCATCAGCTATCACATCCAGGAAAATCTAAGCCCTATTATTATTACTAGCACTTGTCCTCCAGTCTATATTTGGAAAGTTAAAGTCTCTCATGATCCCACAATTCCCATTAGTATTTACTTCAATACAAACATTAAAGAGGTCTCCATCCATATCCAAATCGGATCCCAGTGGTGTATAGTACACCCCAAGCACTATCCCAGGGAAGGCGCTAGTAGCTTTCTTCCCCCATATGATTTTTACCCAGACAGACCCTGTCTTATCCATTCCATCACTTCTTATTTCTTTACAGTCTACCTCATCATTGATATACAATGCTACTCCACAACCTTTGTCTTTATTTCTGTTTTTCCTAAACAGCACATACCCTTCAATACCTGTACTCATGACTACTATTCCACCCCATGTTTCTGTTATCCCTATAATATCTAGTTTCACTTCCTGCACCAGTAACTCTAGTTCCTCCATTTTGTTACCTAGTCTCCTCAAATTGGTATACAAACATCTTAATTTTTGCTTTTGGCTTCACTCACATTCTTTACCCAATTAGGCACAGACATTCTACCGCCAGTGTCACCTATTAGACAGGTATCTACACTACCCTTCCTCCTTATGTCCATTCTCCTACCCACAGCTGTATCATTTCTTACTTCGTTTTCTTCCCTCTCAATGTTAAAATCGGTGTGGAGATTACCTGGACATCTCCCAACAATCTTCCCGCAAATTCCTAGTTTAAAGCTCTCTTAATCAGTTGTGCCAGCCTCCATCCTAGAAGTCTATTTCCCTCCCTACTCAGGTGAAGTCCATCCCGAGAGAACACTCCTCTGTCCATGAATGCCTACCAATGGCCATACATCCCAAAGCCCTCCTTATAGCACCACTGTCTGAGCCATCTGTTGATCATCATAATCTTGACACACCTCTGTTGCCCTTCTCTAGGAACAAGCAGAATCCCACTGAAGATTACCTGAGCCTCGATTTCCTTGAGCGTCTTCCCCAGCCTGGCATAGTCTCCCTTGATACGTTCCAGTGAGAATCTAGCCGTACCATTTGTTCCCACATGAAGGACAATCAGTGGATTCTTTCCCGCTTCCGTTAGGATCCTCTTCAGCCTCAGGTCCACGTCCCGTATCTTAGCAGACAGCACACCCTCTGGATCAGCTCTGGTTACAGGCTTGTCTATTCTTCTCAGTAAGGAGTCCCCGATTATGTAGACCTGCCTTTTCCTGGTGATGGTGTGATTCTCGGGTCTATCCCTTGTTCCCTCTGGCTGCAAGTCCTCTTGATTCCTATTCTCCCTTGCAATCCTATGCAACCCATCCTGTATCCTCCTGGGGCTCATATTTGCTGTTGTTGTCTCCCATTGACTTTTCCCCTCTTCCTATAGAACTAGCTGTTCTTCTCTTCTTCCTTGCTCTCCCACCTTCAGTGACCACCAGCTGTGCCCCTTCATTTTCCAACTCCGCAAACCTGTTCCTGAGCTCTATTTCTCCTTCACTATCCCAGTTCTCTTAGTCACATGCTTCCACTGTCCACTTTCTTCACACAGCAGTCTCCCGTCAGAGTTCTTTGGTACTGCTTCCATCTGCAAGTCTGAGCTTTTCCCTTCAGCCTCCTCATGTCTTTGCTCCATCATCTGCTCAAACCCCTTTCTAAACTCAACCAGAGTTTCCACCTGCATCTCCAATCCTCAGATCTTTTCTTCCATTAGCTCTATCAGGCACCACTTCATGCAGACAAAACTCTTTTCAGGTACCCCCTCCAGGATCATGTATATACCGCAGCTTCCACATCCAGACATCTTCTTTGTGTCTTCCACTGCTTGGGTCACTACCTACTACTACTGCTGCCTCTGTATCTGTCATAGCCTTCCCACCTAAGTCCAGCCTCTACAAATGCCTTCTCCTCCAAAAGAACTCCCACTCAAACTCTTCTGTTTACAGCTCTGTTTGCTGGCTCCTGTGCCGCTGCAGCTGTCTCAGTTACTTGCTATGGATTTAGATTTAAAAAAAAAAAAAGTTAAAGGAACCAAGCAGGAAAGGTGAAACAACGACCTAGATGAGATGCATTCTAGCAAACACAACAACCATGTTTATAGCTGTGATGAGACAACTTCTTGGATCCAGCCGTTATGACAGCTGTTTTGCCAAGGCTGAGAATCTGTTGATCCAAAGACACTGGTCTCTTAAAGGATCTGCCCTACAGCGAGGGAGTGGGGAAGTTGTCAGCTGCTGCAGGCTGACACAGACTAAGAGTCGGGGTCTCCCAGAAGCAGGCTGTAACTTAGCCTTTGTGCCCCTACTCTCTTGGAGACTAAGTCATGCCTCCAAGGACTGGAGGGAAATGCTAAATGTAAGCACAACATGTATAGGTCTTGGTTGTTTTAAATCCATTTCTCTGAGTGCTGTGAAGCATTTAGCAAAACAAATCATACTTTGGTTTGAAAAAGCTGCTTTTCTGACACTGCATAGTGTTACTGTCCACAGGCTTCCAATGGGAAACTCTTCCTATTAGGCCTGCTAGCTATCACAGTTGGCAACCATGAGGGAGCAACCCAGAGACCCAGTCAGAGAGTGGCTGGATCCTTTTTGGAATGGGATACCAGAAGTGGAAGCTCGGTCTTGTCACTCAAAAGAGTTGCATGCAGGGAACTGGAAAAGGGTCTTGGAAGGAGCAACCTACCCAGGGACCCCGACTAATAGCATCTGAGATACCACTGATTTCCCCCATACTTGGGGGGAAAAATTACTATGATAACTGTTGGTTAATATTGTATTTATAATGGTGACCACTATAGTAACTACTAGTACACTAGAGCAGAAATTGTCATATTCCACTTTTGATATCAATGACGTGTATTAAGAAGCTGAACACAATGAGTGAAATCCTGACCTTAATTAAGTCAATGGGAATTTCACCACTGGCTTCAATGGAGCCAGGATTTACATCCCAAAAGTTAGTGCATATTAGAAAAGGGGTAACAATGCTCCATTAAAAGACATTGAAGCCTTAGAAAAACCCTCAAACAGCAAAAAACAAACAAAAGGAAAAGGAAGATGTGGAATGAGAATAGCAGTATGAGAAGGAACTTGAGAGAGAACTACTGAACAGCTATGCCAGCTAGAAGGAAATGAAAATTACATAAGCATGGAGATAACCATTATCATCAGGAGTTGGACATTTTATTTAATTCCCTGTACTTGCTGAAGCAGACTCTGTTCAATTAACCTGCTGAAGCTGAATATTCTATTTAGCCCATATTACAAATTCCACAACACTTTTAGTCAGCCGGAGAGCTGACACTTCTCCTTTTCAGCCACACAGGATTCCTTCTTTTCCAATGCTGTGCAGTTTGATAGTGCTATAATGCAAATTAATTTTGAATAATTACAGAAAACTAAACACTACAACTTTAATTACAAAACCCAAAGCTATCAAAGCCATCAATCCATTTAGCATAATTGGCAATGTCCATTTAGACCTTAATAGAAAGCAATAGGCGGTGCACTGTCGGATTGCCCATTCAGCTCTGCCAACAGCTGCTTGAAATATACTTTGCTTCCTCTAGTGTTATCACTTCGACCCTTTCCGGTGGTATAAAATTCACATACAAGAAGTATACAAAACTGTCTAGTTGGTCTTAAAAATCTAAAGTTAACTGTCACTCATTCTTCCCTAGAGCCATGGATTGCTGGATCCTACTTGACACATAGTTCTGTATTGAGATTGTCATTATTGATAAGAAAATGCTGACAACTAGTGGGACTCTCAGCTCTTATCAGAGAATGCTATCCTGATGGAACACCCCCTCTGCTTTGGCAACTCATAACAAAGACCTTCAGAGAGAAAGAGAAGGCTTTATTAATGCATAGCAAATTCTCAGACATGAACTCTTCACAATAATAACCAATGGGACAATTGGGGCAAGTATGAAAATCCACATGGTTTATAGCTTACTTTACAGAAGAGCTTTTGAAATATATGCATTGCAAACTGTAATATATAAAAATATTGTGCACTTTTGAGCCTGTCATCTGAGGATCTCCAAATGTAGATTTCTTTTATTAGACTCTTGCACTCAAACCCTTTCCTAAAAATGAGGTTCTCACTTTAGATTTGTTGGTGCAATAACAATACGCCGAAGTTCTAAGTGCCTTTTCTAATGCAGGGAGATCAAAAATAAATGAAAACCTTTTGTCTTAAAAACTTCTGCATTCTGACAAAGCAAAGTCATTTAAAAAGGGATTACATTTAAACTTGTATACTATATGGCCATTTGAACAGTATGACTTGAAATCCTCCTGGACTATTTGGAGTTTCGGGTAGTGCCATAAGTCATTCAAAACTTAATTTCCTCTAGTTTTTCAATTAAGTCCTATATTTGATCTATGACATCTACGTCACAACAAACTGGCCATTCTTAATGTAACTGTGCCTCAAACACATGCTTCTACTAAAGAAAAGTAGGGTATGAAGGATATTTGGCCCGGTGCTATGGGACTACAATCATGAATAAATAAACTGAAAATGACATAAAGAGCACTATGAAAAATAGGAACATGTTGAACAAATATAAATCATTGCACTAAGCCTTCAATTCGGCAAGATACTTAAGCACATGTCTAACTTTTAGCCTGTGGTAGATCTGTGCCTGTGCTCTCACCCGCCTAGTGAAAAAGGAGTAATGGGGACAAGGAGGGAGTGTGACTGAGCTCCGCTCCACTACGCCTTTCCTCCACTGGCATGGGGCCAAGTGGAAATGCAATTTAGAACTGGTTGGCAGCGGCAATAAGAATCACTGGGGCCAGTGCCGGCTCCAGCTTTTTTGCCACCCCAAGCGGCGAAAAAAGAAGAAGAACCCGATCGAGCTGCTGCTGAAGAGGAAGACAGCAAGTGAAGGACCTGCCGCCGAATTCCCGCCGATCCGGACGTGCCGCCCTGACAACGGATGCACTGCCGCCCCTTTCTATTGGCTGCCCCAAGCACCTGTTTCCTTCGCTGGTGCCTGGAGCTGGCCCTGAGGGCCAAGAAGTCATAATCAGCTCCCTGATGCCCTTTGCATAGAGCTCAGACAGAGGGGCAAATCTGACTCTCTATGGATAGAATCACCTCCCCTTGGATAGAATCACCTCCCCAAATCCCCAGTTTACCACTTTCACCACCCCTCCTTGTTCAAAGACATCCAAAATGTCACTTCTTCCACAGAGTCCATAAAAATAATTTAGATTATGCTGGAGTTTGGAGGGGAAAAAATAAAAAACTTGCACAGTTCTCATTTTCCCAATGCCCTTATCTTCTATGTCTATCTTTAAAATCATACGTTTTTGAGGCACAACTGTCTTCATTTTTTACGTATCGGGGGTAGCCGTATTAGTCTGGATCTGTAAAAAAGCAACAGAGGGTCCTGTGGCACCTTTAAGACTAACAGATGTATTGGAGCATAAGCTTTTGTGGGTGAATGCCCACTTCGTCAGATGCATGTAATGGAAATTTCCAGAGGCAGGTATAAATATGCAGGCAAGAATCAGTATGGAGATAACGAGGTTAGATCGATCAGGGAGGGTGAGGTCCTCTGTTAGCAGTTGAGGTGTGAACACCAAGGGAGGAGAAACTGCTTCTGTAGTTGGATAGCCATTCACAGTCTTTGTTTAATCCTGATCTGATGGTGTCAAATTTGCAAATGAACTGAATCTCAGGCCTTGGCTACACTGGCGCTGTACAGCGCTGCAACTTGCTGCGCTCAGGGGTGTGAAAACCCCCTCCCCCCCCCCGAGCGCAGCGAGTGCAGCGCTGTAAAGCACCAGTGTAATGAAAGCCTGCAGCGCTGCACACTCGCTCACAGCGCTGCAAGCTCTTCCCCTCGGAGAGGTGGAGTATTTACAGCTCTGCGAGAGAGCTCTCGCAGAGCTGGCGGCGTGACTACACTTAGGACTTCCCAGCAGCGCTGGGAAGTCCTGAGTGTAGCCAAGGCCTCAGCAGTTCCTCTTTGGACTCTTGTCCTGAAGTTTTTTTGCTGTAAGATGGCTTTACATCTGCTATTGTGTGGCCAGGGAGGTTGAAGTGTTCTCCTACAGGTTTTTGTATATTGCCATTCCTGATATCTGACTTGTATATTATCCAATACCAACCATAGGGTCACTGCCAGATAAATAATATCCATATGATTCTGAAAGCAAAGATTCTGAAAGAAACACCCTCGTAAGCAAGAATTTTCAGGGAATGGCACTAGTTGCTAACTTAGTGCTTCCAGAGTGTATCCCATCACTGATCAGCTCCTACTACCATACAATGCCAAAACAAACCATTTTTTCACCATTCCACAGATTGTAAACCTAGTTTCTAGTTAAATAAAATATCCCTCATGATTTTTTGTGAGTTTGTTGTATTATCCCTTTCAAAATTCTGTGCTCAATATTATGCTAATAATATTTTGCACTTTTATAGTGCCTTCTGTCAAATAATGTCTCAAACATTAATGTACTTCCACAGAAACCTTCTGATATAGGGAAGTACCTGTATCCCTATTTGTCAGATGGAGAAACTGAAGCAGACAGAATTAGCCCCAATTTTTTTAGAAGAGGCTTCTCATATTGGGTGACTAATTTTAAACATCTACTTCAATTGAGGCATCCAAAACAAGGGGCCATTTAAAAAAAAAAATAGGCCAAGGGCTAGGAATAGAGCACAGATTTCCCAATTCCCAGTCCAGTGCATCAACACAAGGCTGTCCTTCCTTTTTAGTGTTCCTGCTACATTTGAGTTGACAGGCTACCTATTCTAGAGTTAATGGAATAATACTAATTGAAGCAGCAATATTTAGGCAGGTCACAACATATAAATAGCACTACATAGCATCATGCAAGTTCTGTCATGGCATAGCCGTGTTATATTTCCCAGCCCCCATCCTCCTCGACATGAAACATCCCAAGATAAACAACAAAAAACATCATCATGAATTATCTAAATGCTCCATCAATAGGACGGGAAACTGCATATTTAATACACCATTTAGAAAAGTTAAAGATTAAAGTTAAAAGTTAAACATTTAAAATAAATTAAACTCATATATGTGTAGAGTGTATATTATTACACATTAATAACTATTGCCATAACCAGAGGCAGACCATTTAAGGCATGGTGCTACACATATCTGTTCAAATAGGCATTTTAGTTAAGCAAACATTTATTACTTGTGGATGGGAAAAATGGGGGAGTACACAGTAGAAGAGTATACTTTTTTAAAGAGCCATTGTCATTGGCCATTTTGCAGTGTTTATTTTTAATTTTTGTCACTAAAAATAGATACGGATTCAGTATGTTCATTGTAAATTATTGCATAAATAGAAAATAAGTCCCGCTGACATAAACACTCAGTGACAAATAATGTCAAAAAAGAGGCAATATCATTTTAGTTCCATTGTTGATCAATATTTATTATTGAAGTGTTCAGATTATAATTCGGAACACCTTTTAAGTATGGTTTTAATGGTTGCTGTACACCAAGTAGTCCTTCTATAGAGTATTTGAGTCTTGTACACTGCAAATGCTTATTAAGTTATTTTATATACTAAACGAAGGCCTCAGTATTGCAAACATGTATGTGCTTAACTTTTCTACAATGAGCAGCACTATCACATTAGTAAAATTAAGCATATGCTTCCACGTTTTGCAAAATTGAGGCCCGAATTCTCCAGTTGCTGGTCATGAGGTGTGCCTACATGCTCTTCAGTTGCAGGCTCAGCATCAAAGATTCATATTATTCTATAGGAAGGCTATGAGAGTAACTTACATGAGTTTGCTTTCCATGATTCCATTGAGAGTGTCCACTCAGCCCATCCCCATTGTAAAAGTAGCAGAGAACTCAGATTACAAAATCAATTCTCTGAGATATGTTTGGATACCTGGGAGTCAACACTGTCCCTTTGCCTCAGCATTCCCTCCAAAGTCCCATTTGTCCCTTGGCAGTAGGTCTGCTTTGGGCTCAAAGATTTGTTTAGTCTAACCTAACATCACTTAGAGGGCAAGGTGGACACCCATATGTAAGAAAAATAGTATGTCTTTACTCCCTGAGTTACAGAATGATATTAAAATTAAAGGACACAATCCTACAATTGAGTGTGCATGAACAGACCCTTACACCTGCATAGAGTCTGAATGAAGTTAGTGTGGCTCCATATGGGCACAAGGATCCATCGGGTTGGCTCTGATTTCAGGACTGGAGTTAAAATGTTAGACTGGGGTGAGAAAATGGTGTCATAGAATATAAATCTAAACCAATAAAGATAAATTTCTTATGGTTCTGAACCTTTTTCAGCTCAGGACCCATTTGTAAAACTTGATGGCCTATCACAATCCAGAGACTTCCTTGAGGCACCCCATACCTGATCCCCCTCATGTACAAGGGTTTGGGGTGGGGAGGGGGAGAAGGGGAGGTTGGTGAGGAACTCGGAACTAAGATTCCAGATGTTTCAGGCAGATGTTAACAGTGGGGGACCATCCCCCAACAACTGGAAGGAGGCATGGTGAGCTAAGACAACCCCCCAAAAATACACAGCCCTCCACCTCACAGGCCATGGAGGACAGAGGGTAAGGGTTGGGGAGATTTGGGGGTCCTGAAAGTGAAATAGGGAGGTTGAGACATGTGTGCACAAGTGGTGAGGAAGGACTGGGAATTCTGGGGGTGCTGGAGAAGGAATTGGGGGTGTGTATTATGAGGGAGCAGTGGGAGACTAGGGGAAGGATATGGAGCAGAGGGATCTGTGAAGGGGCAGTGAGCCAGATCATCTCCCAAAAAAACACTCAGCCTCCCACACAGCCCATGGGGGTGGGGGACAAAGTGTAAAGGAGCAGTCACCTGGAATGGGGGAGGTATACATTGGGGTGCCCATTCTAGGGAAGCTTAGGGGCACGATAGGGGAAATGAAAGATGGGTGTTACCTGGTTGTGGGGAGGGAGGTATATTGGGGGAGTACTTACCCGAGACTGGTCTTCCCTGTGGGACAAAGGGGCAGGTAAGGGGGAGCAACCCCCCGCCTCCCGGGCCACCCTCCCGTGTGTATCCCACAGCAACCTGCTGTGTCCAATGCAAACATACACCAATCACTCCCTCCTGACTCCTGCCTTGTGGGGCTGGCTGGGCTGGACTTCCCGCTCCAGGCATTGTTACCTCAGGGGTTGCAGCACCATTTCTATATAACAAACTATATGTCCATCATTCCTTTATCATGCCCAACAGCATTAAACATCACATATCCTCCCATGACGTATCCATCTGAATCCATGAATATCAATAATCTTGCCCTGTCATATTACTTTCACCACCCACTCTACTCCTCCGCCCACCTCTACATTATTACCAACAGAAATGCCAAGTACTAAAAAGAATGACTATAGAATATTCTGCAACTCATCTTGTTAGCAGCAGTCTTCTTTGTACTAGTAGAAATACTCAGATGAGCCAGCCCTGAACAATGCAAACCTTGTGCAGTATCTCAAAAATCAATGTATGATCTCCTGCATAAACCTCTCTCACTCCTTCTTTGTTTGTCCTCTCTCTTTATTAAAGGAAAATTGTGAAAGCTAAATTCTCCTCTCTAATTTGTAGTAGTCAATTAGAGAAGTGTTCAAATTTGCTTTATTTAGCTTCAAAGATAAGATTGCTAGCTGGGTTATATGTTATATTCTTTGAGTATCAGGATGTGAATTGGAATTCTTCTCCTCAATTTACAATACCTGCACAATTTGGCCTGATCCAAATTCATGGGTAAAGCCATGTTTCTAGAATATATTTGTTTGTATCTAATTGTTTGAGGGCAGAGTTGCAATAAGTGATGTAAACTGTACAATGACAACTAATTTTCACAGAAAAAAATAGTAATCATTATCCCCAAACTATAGTGGCTTGCTTTGCAGCCAGGTATAGGCAGCAGAAACCAAACCTGCACACTTATTTAGAGTTGTCGCTATCTATAAACAGTCCAAACAACCTGGATGTAGGCACACATGCAAATATACATAAGTTGGCTACACAGAGCCCCCCGGAATACATTAGCACAAGGTCAGAACTAGTTTAATCTGGACCTAATGTAGGCAGAGTAATGAGCCGCTGACATACCACCATGGCATATATGTTTAATCAGATTAAATGCTCCTGAGATGTCCAAAGGGCAGAATGAGTCATTGCATATGCCTGAAGACTTTGATGCACAGAGCATCTCTTGTTCACAAAACAAATGTAAGTGCCTCGTCTTCCTTCTCCATCATAAATAATTTCTGCAAATGCCCATTCTATTTACTCCTTTTGCTTTGATTGCTTTGGCATTCTCTTTCAAAAAGAAAGTCAATCATATTGGTTCACCTCTTCGAGCTGTCTGTTATATTTCAATACCATGTCACTCTATATTTAACAGCTTCTTTCCAGTTTTTGGAGTAATTTAGCCAATGTAATGGTCTCTGGTTCAGTTTGAAATCCACAGACACCAAAGAGGACATGTATCTGTCAAGAATCTGTGAATCACATCTGCTTTATTTATGTATATTCTTTTGGCTTTGGTTAGAAAAATTATCTTCCCCAACATCGGATCACCTCATCATGTGAGTAGCCATCCAGAGTGTTGGGCCTCCTAACAAGCTCCATTTCACTTAAGTTTTTAACTATAAAACTGTTTATTGATGGCTCTGTCACTTAACCTATTAACCAGACAAAATATTTTTGACCCAACTTCCTTTTGTCTACTTTAGTTAACAGGAAAATTGTGCCCTATTGTTTGTGTAAATACGAATTCCATATGCACTTTCTGTCCACACCCTTAAAAAAAGGGGGGGGAAAAAGAAAAAAAAAAAGAGCACTGACTCTTTGGCCATCTTAATGTGAAAACTGATGTTTGATGATGTTAGTCAGAAAGTGACTATGTAAAATAAATACCTGTTCACTGCACAGATGTGCTCCCTCTGTGAATTTACAGCTATCTCTGTTTTCTTTAGTGAGAAAAATAGGCTTTTCCTACACTATTTCTAGCTGGCAAAGCAGACCCTAAACAGCTGTGGGAGAGTGATCTGGATTCTTTTTTGGCTCAGGCAACAAGAAAACTGTTAACTATGTTCCAAATACAGACTTTTTACCTCATGCTGTGCAGACGTACACCTTAACTATACCAATAATACACTTCAGGTGGGATAGAGTTACTGGCAATAGTGCATGAAAGAAAACAGCTTGACCTTCAGACTTCAGTGTTAGTTTGCACGGCTGGCCAGGTTAAGTACAGCAGCATCATTTTACTTTGTAAATGAAAAAGGTTGATACTGAAGCTGCTGAATGACCAGAACTGCATTTTAAGGGCTCTGTTCTCACACTGGCAAGCCTGCATTACTACTATTAATTTTAACATATATATCCCATTTGTGAACCAAATGCAAGATTGCTAACCACATCGGCATTTTCCTCAACCTAATCTTAAATACGGCAATGAAGTTCCCATACAATGCTTCCTCAGCTCTCGTTCCCTAACATCCCTACTCTATTTGCACTAAATTGATGACATCTTCATCGTCTGGACCCATGGGGAGAAGGCCCTTGAGGAAAATCCACCAGGATTTCAATAATTTCCAGCCCACCATCAACCTCAGCCTGGACCAGTCCACACAAGAGATCCACTTCCTGGACACTACAGTGCAAATAAGTGATGGTCACATAAACACCACCCTATACCGGAAACCTACTGACTGCTATACTTACCTACATGCCTCCAGCTTTCATCCAGACCACATCACGCAATCCATTGTCTACAGCCAAGCTCTAAGATACAGCCACATTTGTTCCAATCCCTCAGAGACAAACACCTACAGGATCTCTATCAAGCAAAACTACAATACCCACCTGGTGTAATTAAGAAACAGATTGACAGAGCCAGAAGGGTACCGAGAAGTCACCTACTACAAGACAGGCCCAACAAAGGAAGTAACAGAACACCACTAGCCGTCACCTACAGCCCCCAATTAAAACCTCTCCAGCACATCATCAAGGATCTACAACCTATCTTGAAGGACAATCCCTTACTCTCACAGACCTTGGGAGACAGGCTAGTCCTTGCTTACAGACAGGCCCCCCAGCCTGAAGCAAATACTCACCAGCAAGTACATACCACACTACAAAAACACTAACCCAGGAACCAAACCCTGCAACAAACCCTGGTGCCAACTCTGTCCGCATATCTATTCAAGAGACACCATCATAGAACCTAACCACATCAGCCACACCATCAAGGGCTCATTCACCTGCACATCTATCAATGTGATATATGCCATCATGTACCAGCAATAGCCCTCTGCCATGTACATTGGCCAAACCAGACAGTATCTATGCAAAAGAATAAAGGAACACAAATCTGACACCAGGGACTACAACATTCAAAAAACAATAGGAGAACACTTCAACCTCCGTGGTCACTCAATAAACAGAGTTAAAAGTGGCAATTCTTCAACAACAAAAACTTCAAAAACAGACCCCAACGTGAAACTGCAGAATTGGAATTCATTTGCAAACTGGACACTATCAAATTAGGCCTGAATAAAGACTGGGAGTGGATGAGTTATTACAAAACCTAATTTTACCATACTAATTTCCCCCTATTGTTACTCACACCTTCTTGTCAACTGTTTGAAATGGGCCACCCTCATTATCATTTCAAAAGTGATTTTTCCTCCCTTGGTATTCTACTGTTAATTGAATTGTCTTGTTAGACTGACCCCCCACCTGGTAAGGCAACTCCCATCTTTTCATGTTCTATGTATAAATATACCTGCTACTGTATTTTCCACTCCATGCATCTGATGAAGTGGGTTCTAGCCCACAAAAGCTTATGCTCAAATACATTTGTTAGTCTCTAAGGTGCCAGAAGGACTCCTCGTTGTTTTTGCTGATACAGACTAACACGGCTACCACTCTGAAACCCTATATCACCATCACTGTCCAGATGATTCTAATGGTCCTGTGTAGTACAGGTTACTCTTAAGTTACATGCTAGACCACAAGTCAGAGAAGGTAAGGGTGATGTAATGGGTCACCATATATCCTCTAACCAGAAATGCAGAAGATACCTCACCCCAAAGGCAAATTCATCATCATGAGTTTAGATGAGATGCAAATCCAGAGACAGGACCCACCTGGAAATCCTAGTACCCTACACTTATACTAGCCTTTTATTAGAACTAACAGAGCTACTATCAAACTCAGCACTCGAATTGCCAAAGTACATCATCTTGGAAGGATTCAATACAAATGATGATTATATTTTTTAGATGTCCACAGGAGTTTGACATACTAACACAGTCAGGACCTCATATCCACCAGGGGACTCTCTGAAGTAGTCCTTAGACCCACTCATGCTGTAGGACACACTCTGAACTTTAGCCATAGTACAGTTAGTGGAAGCACAGTAAGTAGAGCTGGCTGAGAAATGTTCTCCTACCCACTTCAGAAAAAAATATTTTTTTTCGTTAACAGTCCTGGGGGGAGGGGGGGATAATATTTTCCATTACAAACTGAAAAACAAAAAGCTTCATTTTTTGACCTAAGATACTTTTAGAGATAAATTTGTTTAATCAAAAATAAATCAGTCTTAACAGTAGAATTATAAAAACAAAATAATGAAATTATTTCAAAAGGAATATATAAAGGAATGTGCCTAAACTACTGCTAGTAAAAAGACAGCTAGTAGAAAAAAATGTTTTGTGAAAATTTGGGAAAAGAAAGCATTTTCATTCCATTTGACATTTTTTCAGGATTGTTTTGTTTTGTTTTTTAATGAAAAATTTTAAAACTTTTTTATTTGGAAATGGTGAGGGAAATACTACTATGGGAAATAAGTTTTATATTTTTACACTATTTCACTTTTCCCCATTAGAAAAAAAAGCACAAAGAAGTAAAAACAAAAATGGAGAGAAAATAAAATTTTTCTGTCCACAATTTCAAAAAAAAATTTAAAAAAAATGTCCAATTTTTGGCGGGGTGGGGGGTGGGAGGGGGAAGTGTGTGTGTGGCGGGGTGCTGGAAATTCAACAAAATATTTTTCCCCCCATGAAGGACTGTTTTCAATGAAACCTCATTTTTCATTGATTTTTTTATACCACATCTATCCTAAACCCTTATTTATTACCTAAATAAATTGTCTGGATTTTAAAAAGTGCTGGGTATCCAGTATTTCCCAATGAGGTCAATTTAAGGTGAGTCCATTAAAAGCTTTTTTTGAAAATAACATTAGGGCCAGTGAAAAAAAAATCATCAAAAAAACTGTTTTTCAGTGGTTTGACTAAACTCAATATTTTGCAAAAAGTGGTTGCTTTCAATTAAAATATATATTTTATTATATATATTAATTTAAAAATAAACTGGCCAACCTTTTTGGTTTGCTTTTTCAAATAAAAATAATCTAAATTTTCCATGAAAAAATACAATCAAAAATAAAAATAAAAATAAAAAAGTAAAATAAAATAAAATAATAAATATATAATAATTAATAAACTTATTTTCTGACCAGCTCTACTGATTACTTCAATATTTTTTGTCAACACTTATGGTATATAGATTTTATTTCAAACTTTTGCAACAACCTTTCTTTATTTAGGGATGGAGGCAGTCAACTACAAAACTAATGTAGGTGAGAATTTAGGCGGCCTACATATGCCCACAAATAATATTATTACTTGATACACCTCTACCTCGATATAACGTGACCTGATATAACATGAATTCGGATATAACACAGTAAAGCAGTGCTCCTGGGGGGGTGGGGCTGCGCACTCCGGTGGATCAAAGCAAGTTCAATATAACACGGTTTCACCTATAAAGCAGTAAGATTTTTTGGCTCCCGAGGACATTGTTATATCGAGGTAGAGGTGTATTACACACTCAGTAAGTAGTATGTTTTATAAGACGGCATTCATATGGTAAAAACAGAGGAAAACTCTGTACTAGTAGATGCTACACAGGTATAGAATAATGTAATTTTCTAAAATCTAAACAAAACATTTTTATTGCAGTCCAAGTAATCCATGTAAACAAATTACTTTCAGAAGAGTCCAAAAATATTTTATAAGAAGTCAAAAGGATCAAAATAAATACAGAATATTGGGGTTGGGGAAAAGAGTTCTTTTAACCTCTACTGGAACGATAAAATTGATGTGAGTTTACGTTTTTTTAATATGGGTAACACCAAGGCCATAGAGCAAAACTAAACATTTTAGTCCAAAAAAGATTGGAAAGGGGAACAGCTACACCAGATACTACCTATGGACAATACATTTATCCCCAAATAAGTTTAAAATCAGATTTTCCAAGATAATATAATTTCAGGACAAAATTATTCCTTCCCTTATGTGGGGGCAATACCAAGGGAAAAGTGAGGTCCCAGGATAACCTGACTCCCAGCAATCCATAGTTCAAGGGGGAACACCTGTGCTGTCAGAGGGGTGACATTACTGCCACCATCTTGCTCCCACTGAATGTCAGAATGCAGCCAGTGCTCTTCAGCCAACAATTTACATGATCAGGAGATCTCTCCCTCAATGATCCCCCAGTCCCAGAATAAATTATGCTTTTCAAAAGCATAGTATTTGCAAAAAAACCGTATTCCCCGTGGCACCACCGCTTGTGTGGTGCACTTCCTTCCTTTTCCTAGCATGGTTCAGGCTGTTAGGAACCTTAATGGAGCCCACACTGTCTGATATCATATGCACTAAACTATTTTTATAGTTTTATACAAATACTTTAAATGTTTTGACAGATTGTGTTCTAAGAACATTTAACTGAATTTCAAGTACCTAAAATCACATAAGTTTTTCTGATGCCATTCCAGTTGATTAGCTATAGTACAGACACATGCTCAAACACAGCAAATGGATATTTATAGTTTGTAAAATTATAAAGATGACATTAAGAGATTCAATATAAAACAATGTTTTCACTTTCTTGAATGTCTGAACCTGACTAGAATTCAGTCTTGGGTGTTTTCTTTTTAATTCCGCAAGACACAGGAAAATAAATCTGAATTCATTAGTGGACACCATAAAAAGCCAATTTCTACTAAAATGTGCTACTAGCCTTCTAGCTCAATAGAAATAGGATTTATATCCTACTTATCTATTTACTACTGTAAGGCAGAAGAAATATTACAATATTGACCCTTCTCCCTTTTGATCTTTCTCCAAATTGATAAAACACTTAACAAGGAATGTTTTGTTGCCATTGCTGGAAATAAACCAAACTACAACGGAACAGTCAAAGTCTCTGAGAGGTCTGTTCTCCCATCCATGTATACACATGCCTTCTATTAACACTAATGAGAATTACCCCATGAATTACGGATGAGAGATCAGGCCCCTTAATTTGTTTAGATGAGACCCATTTTAATCAGTGTAGGCCACAGATAATATTGTACCATGCTTGTGCGGCTGGTGAGTCAACACATTTGAGGTTATCACTTTATATTATAAGGGCTGCTAGCCAGGCCAATAATTTTAAACAGAAGCATGTCAGAATGTTAGTCAAAGGTAACATTCTCAGGGTATTTATCCCCTGAAGGAAAAAAATCCTCAGGGACTTGGAATGACTTTGTAACAGTAAACTACTGTGGACTGAGTGCTGAATGTGATAAGCAAGATTCAAACCCGACCCCATGGTACCAATGTCTTGCAGCTGCCACTGTTTCTATTATATTGGAGACTTTGATTTTGTTTATTAAAACACAGGTCAGCAAACATCTAGTTCTCGTGATGCTTCAACATTTTCATCACCTTTTACCCTCTCAGTAACCTGATGTTAAGCTCAGTAAAGACATTTGTTCACAGAACAACCATCAAGGGAAATCATTTAGAAGTGCTACATAAATAGCACCCAAACACAGTATACAGAGTGAGATAAAAAAGAACTCAATGGAGGATATATTTCTTTATGCCACTGACCTCCATTTGAGAATTGCTGTCAGTCTCAATGACGGGAGGAGAAAAACACTCCCATGCCAAAGTGTACATATGCCACTACTTCTCTCTTGTAATGGAGATAATTCTCCCAAACCCACTTCATACAGCTCAGATTTTCCCTCAGATGCAAGGGGGATATCTCCCCAAATGACAACAAAAACTCACATGTATTATGATTTATAGAATATATTAAGCAGTGGATGCATTCTAGAGATCACTTCAGTCTCTAATGTTAAGGGCCAGATTTTCAGAAAGGGTGTGTGGATTTGGACATGCCATTAACATATGCATTTGAAGTCCACAGGACTTTGCTCAAGAGTGTGTCCACTCATGCAGATCCAACTGAAGGATTAGGACCATGTATTTTTCCCTGATGCCCCCTTCAACATTTCTCCTCCCAACCCTAGTATGATGTTAAGTTATTACTCCTACTACCATGGGATGGCGATCTTCAGAGCACCCACTTGTGGCCCATCCTGGCCCTGCAAGTGTGCTGCTCACAGTACCCAATCATGCTCTTCCAGTCAATCATCCAGGCCAGTTTAATTCAAAGCACATAATCTCTTTGTCAGGGTCAAGTTCATTAACTCTATAGAGAATAACTCACTTCTTTAGTCATTCAAGTTCACATCCATTCTGAGTCCATGTAACTGTGTCTAGGACTCCCTGGTAGATTTTTCTTGCTCCTTTTCAAGAAGTCACCTTACCCCCACAACTCCGTTACTTTCACCACCCACTCCATGAAATACAATCAGTAACTCAAGACACGAGAGTCCCCAGTTCTCCTCCTTGAAGCTGTGGACTATTATTTAGACAGTCCCTGTGTCTCTCCTGAAGACAGGAGTCTTGAATATTTGCTTATAGAATCATAGGGAATTACTGGAACATTGCAAGTAACAACTCCAGCACACATAGTCAGGACTGAATTTTCTGCTAATTCCCCGGATCAGATACACCACCACAAGGACACACAAGACAACAACTTAACACTAAGCCAGGGGTCGGCAATGTTTGGCACGCAGCCTGCCAGGTTAAACACCCTGGTGGGCCGGGCCAGTTTATTTACCTGCTGACACGGCAGGTTCGGCCGATCACGGCCCCCACTGGCCGCGGTTCGCCGTCCTGGGCCAATGGGGGCGGCGGCGGGAAGCCGCGGCCAGCACATCCCTCGCCCACGCCGCTTCCCGCCGCCGCCCCCATTGGCCCAGGACGGCGAACCGCGGCCAGTGGGGGCCGTGATCGGCCGAACCTGCCGTGTCAGCAGGTAAATAAACTGGCCCGGCCCACCAGGATGCTTACCCTGGTGAGCCGCGTGCCAAATGTTGCCAACCCCTGCACTAAGCTAAAGATAAAACACAATCTCTTAATAGGTGCTGTCTCCACTGATCATTACACAGTATTGTCATCTTCAATAGATCAAAAATCATGAGTCAGACCCCCACAAATCATGAGATATTTTGTAAAAGATTATATTATGGGGGTTTTTTAGGTCAGTCTCTTGACTTTTGAACTCCCCCTGCCCATTCCCAGAGTATCAACAATTAGTGTCGACCACTCTCCCACATGTACTGTATAATATGATTTTGGCCCCTGCTTCTGGAATTTTCACCCCCACCTCTGTCAGTCTCCTGCCCAGCAATTAATCCTGTCCTCCAGCCCCCCATCAGTTCTGTCCCCACCCAACCCCACTTCAATTCAGCCCCCCCCAGTTCAGTCCCCCGACCCCATCGACCCCCCACCACCGTCAGTTCACCTACCCAGCACTCACCCTATCTACTCAGAATCCACCATCACTACAGCCCCTCCATCTCATCAGGCCTCACCCTCCTCATTTCAGCCCCCTTGCCACAGGCCACAGTTCAGCCCTCCCAGCCTCACCTCTGCTCCTCTTAGGGATCTTCACCCACAAAGGCCTGGGGAGGCTCCAGTGGGATCCAGTCTCACTTCTAAGGCTGACAGCTGAAGCCAGCTGCGCAGGGCTGACAGCCAGAGCTCATGAAGAGGGACTCCCGTTTTCAGCCTGCAAAGAAGGGACAGCGGAGGCTGACAGTGAGACTACCAGCCAACTGGGGCTGACAGCAATTTCTAAGTAAAAGTAAGCATCATTCATGATCTCAGGATAGAACTCTCAAATGTCAGGATTTTTTTTTTTTTTTTGTCAGTCACGGCTGAAAAAAAAAATCCTGACATTCAAGAATTCTATCGTGAAATCGCGAATGGACCTTAACTTTTACTTAGAAACCATGTCTCTGGCGATAAATTTGTGAGAGTTGGCATGTCTGATTATGAGTCCCCCAGCTCTTCTCCTTGGAACTTGGGGTGGAACTTAGGGCAGCTGTAGGGCTTTAGCCAACTTCTCTGTCAGCTGGCTTCTTTTTCACCAATTATTCTTCAGGCTCAGAGGGTTCAACAGGCCAGCCTTCTCCAACTGGTGTCTCTCCTGCTATGTGGTAGGAGGCAGCATGTACGCTGGTCACCTTCCTAAAGCTCATCCCAGTTAGCTGGGAGATAGGTGAGCCTTGTCCCACCCATTCTGCACAATTCTTGATCCTGGACCCTTAAAGAAACAGTAAGAGGATTTCTTCCCAAATACTACTTATTCCCAGGAAAGCTTCATCTCTACCAATATCGCCTAGAGTCCTTGAATATAACAGATCTTCTGGAATTTTAAAGGGCAATGAAATGTGAATGGAGTAGGCTGATTCCAGGCACCATTCCCTTTAAGGGTGCAGACTACTTTGCCACACTTAGTTTTAATAAATCCAACTCACAACACTTTCAGGCGGTTCTACTGTAACTTCAGGGTCCTGTGAGGCCATAAGATAGGGTGAAGCCATGGATCAGTTATGCAGGTCTTCCCTAACAAATGTCCATATAATCTGCATACCACACCATGCCATTAGATATACTTGTATATGTCACAGGTATAAGATAATTTTTTTATAAGTGGCTTAGAGAGTTTTAAAAATATCTACTTGTTATTATTTTTGTATTCCTTCCCCCCATAGTGCCAACTGCATTTGCTACCAAGTTCAACTTTATAGGGCTCAGAAGAAATGATAAATGACTCCAAAAAAAAAAAAAAAAAAAACAACCCTAAAATATACAATGCTTCAATTTTAAGGGCTGATATTTTGCCCCCCCCCCCCCCCCAGCATTAGGGAAAAAAAAGCCATCCTATTGGAAAGGTGGGAATGTTCCCTTTCAATGGTATGCAAAGCTTCCGTTTCCAGGCTTCATTACACATGAGATGTTAGAAGTTTATCCTGCCAATAGTGCATGAGTAAGCATTGCTCTGCACTCCTACCCGCCCAGTCATATTTGGGGTATAATCAACATTTGTGTGTCGTGGTGAAGGAAGTATCTCTCTTGTGCTCCCCGCCCCCCCCCCAAAACCTTTTTTATAATAATGGCAAGTATTTAAAGCTGCTCAGAGATTTGTACTACAAGATGTAGCTCCAGCAGATCTGGATTCATGTGCAGAGTCCAGCTGAAGTGGCCAAAGGTGCATGATTAATGCAATCTATCACATCTTCGCAATTTATCACATGGCTCTCACAGGAAAATACATTTCCCTTCTCTCACATAGCTCTAATTGCTTTCTTTGCCTTCAACACGATTTTCTCCTTGGACCATAAGTGGTGCAATGAGCAAGAGAAGTGCAGTATACACATTCCTTTTTCAGTCTGGTGAAGATTAAGTATTTTTTAAAGAAGACAACATATTACGCCACTGACTTCTTTATGTGATAATATTTATATAAAAGTCAATGCTGAGATTCACATTGCACCTGTTGTAGAGTAGTACAATAATTTCCTTTTGAGCTATTTATTCATGCTAGCATGTTTAACGAATTTTGCAGAAGTTATTGCAGGATGGCAGTAAAGAAGAGAAAACTGGATTGTGAAGCAATTTAACACTGGTGATATTGAGAAAATAACTAGCAATTAAAATGTTAACATTACATACAGTTTCCTTGATTTATGAAGGCATTAAAATGAGAAATTGTTAAAAACATTTTAAAGGGAACCATATTTTAGTTTACTTTAACCTAAATGTATACAAAGAGCCTAGAGCTTTTGAAGCAAACACATTATTCACATTAGACTGAGGGACAAATAGGCTTGAATGTAAACAAACAGTGCTTTCACATTAAGTTTATCTTAATTAGAGTCAAAGAACTCATTCTGATATGTCTTAACAAGATGATCCCAGTAGATATCAGATTGCATGTTTAGTAAATACATTCATCTTTCATCTCTGATGATCCAGATTCAAGTTCACCAAAGAAATGAACCCGAAGGTTACAGTCTACATTCTAGTAGGGGTTTGTCCACATCTCAAACCCATTATGTATTTTTAAGCAAACTCTGCACATCTGTCAATTTCTGCTCAGGACCATGCTATTCTGTCCAAACTGGGTTTTCATACTGTACCCACCCAACATAGTATCTGAGCATCTGAACTTGCTGACAAAGAATTGCCCACTTTCTGCCATGCTATTAGTCTTTTGCTTGCCTAACTGGTAAATTCTTCATCCAATTTAAAATGAATCAACTGTAGCCCAGAAAAGCTCTAAAAATTCACATAGAAATTAAGGCTTCCCTGGAGACAAACCATTTAATTAATCTGCTTGGTTTGTCACCATCTTTTCATTTAAATATTGGAAGATGCAAGGGTACTGAGAATTAAGAGAATGTCAGGTCCTTATTCTGCTCTGAAAAAAAATATGTAAAACCTTCTGAGATTTACTGATCTGGCTTCCACTCACAGAACTATTCAGCAGAAAAGTATACCAAGCCATGTAAGTATTTTGGTGATGATGTACAGGAACTTCCCACAGAGAGCTGTTAGGAAGTAGAGCTGATGCTAAAAACCTGCTCTGCTGAATTTTCTGACTCAGAAGATTTTTTTTAAAATGGTGTTTTGCTCCAGCAGAAGCAATTTTTAGGAGCAGTCTTGCCAAAAGACTGGCTGGTAATCTGTTCCCATTTGTTTTTAAAATATCTAGTTTCCCGACAAGAGGGATGGTGAAGGAGGGCAGGGGGTCATATTCACACAATATATATATATATTTCTCTCTTTAAGTCTTTGGAAAGATGCTGATAAGGATGTCTATATCTAGATAGGGACGAGCTACCTTTTTTCAATGAAGCTTTTGAAGACCCTCTGTGACATAGACATCAGCAAGCTCTTTGTGGAATCCACCTACAACATCAAAGATGGGTTTGAAGCATATTTTTATATCTATGTTGGGGAGCAGTGGTGGGGAAGCTACTTTCTCTCTATTCACCCTCCTTTTTTCCCATTCAAAAATGGATGAAGCTGATAGGTTGCCAAAGAAAATAATGCAAGCACAATAAAAGTCAGTCTAACCCAGAGGTTGCCCACCAACTAAGTGGTGGGACATCATACTTAGGGACATGGCCAGATTGTGCTTAACGGAGGAACAAGCATGGTTAGGAATGAATATTGATTCTGTACTACTCCCCATGACTGCCAACATGCCCTGGAATGAAAAAAAATAATTATGTCAAGTTTCCACCCTGTGTATTCACAGACAGACCAATTTTGTGAGGAAAGAATATAAGCTCTTTAAGGCAGGGAACATCTTTTGTGTTTGAATTGTGGGGCTGCAGCCTTCAGGCCCTACCATGACTAATAAAAAAATATAAGTATTTGTAGAAAATAAAAATCAAGTCCTTCTACTAAATTTAAGGAATTAAATGTGACTACTTGCGTTTGCTTAACTATAAGTACATACTTAAAAGCTGTGCTAGATTAAGGTGCATGCAATCTCTTATCTTAAATTTCTCCATCTCACTATCTTCACAGTGATCATTCAAGGACTGATCAGAACATTTGTAAACTTCAATATAAACGTTACCTTTATTATTATTGAAAATCTCTGTTAAAGATGTGGAAAATGTTCTGGCAGTTTCAGATGAAATAATAGATAAAGTCTATGAGTCTAAGGCCAGAACGGACCATCAGGGTCATCTAGTCTGACCTCCTGCACATCACAGACCATAGAAACTCACTCACCCCAACATGTAATAGGCCCATAACCTCTCACTGAGTTACTGAAGTCCTCAAATGTTGATTTAAAGATTTCAAGTTACAGAGAATCCACCATTTACTTTAGTTCAAACCAACATGCTGAAGAGGAAGGCAAAAAAAGAAAAGAAAAAAAAAAGAAAGAAAAAGACAGGGTCTCTGTTAATCTGACTGGAAGGAAAATTCCTTCCCAACCCCATATATAAAGATCAGATAGACTCTGAGTATGTGGGCAAGACCCACTAACGAGACACTTGGAAAGAATTTTCTGTAGTAGCTCAGTACACCCCATGTAGCATCCCATTGGAGACATTCCCTAATAGCAGTCGCAGATGGGCTATATGCCATTGTAAGTGACCTCATTATTCCATTCCCTCCATAAACTTATCAAGCTTAAAACAAGCTAGTTTTTTTTGCCCCCACTACCACCATTGGAAGGTTGGACAAGAACATCACTCTTCTGATGGTTAGAAACCTGTGTCTAATTTCAAGACTAAACCTATTGATGGCCAGTTTATATCCATTTGTCCTTTTACCCTGTTCTTTTAGCAATGGTCCTTAACTTAAAGAACTCCTGTCCCTCCTTGGTGTTTATCCCTCTGAGGTATTTACAGAGAGCAATCATATCTCACTTCAGACTTCATTTTGTTAGGCTAAACATACAAAGCTCCTTAAGTATTCTCTCATGAGGTAGGTTCTCCATTCCTCTGACAGTCCTAGTTGCCATCCTCTGCATCTGTTCCAGTTTGAATTAATCTTTCTTAACATCAGAGACCAGAATTGCACACAAATATTCCAGATAATGGTAATAAAACTTCCCTATCTCTTTTGGAAACACCTTACCTGATGAATCCTTGAATTCCATTAGCCTTTTTCATGGCCATATCACACTGGCAGTTCTTATTCATCCTATGATTGACCAATTCCCCCCGCCCCATATTTCTTCTCCTCTCTTGCTTCCAACTGATACATTCCTAAGGTATAGCAAAAATTCTTATTGTTAGTCCCTAACTGAATGACATTGCACTTTACGTTATTGAATTTCATCCCATTCTATTACTCCAGTTTTCAAGGTTGACCAAATCTTTGTGTATGATTTTCCTGTCCTCTTGCATAACAACAATACCTCCAGCTTTGTGCAATACACAGATTTTATTAGCACACTCCCACTTGTTTATTCCAAGTTCATTAATGAAAATGTTAAATAAGATTGGTACCAAGGCTCACCCCTGAGGAACTCGACTAGTAACATCCCTCCAGCCTAACAGTTCACCTTTCATCATGATCTGTTATAGTCTCCCTTTAACCAGTTCCTTTTGATACTCATTAATTGCCATCTTCTCCAATTTAACTAATAACATTGCTCTACAGCCAAAATGCTTCTGAAATAAATGGAGTCAAACTTTACTAATTCTGAGTCACTGAGAACAAAAATGATGCTTAAAATTGTTGATTGGCTCTAGTTTTCAAGATATGCTATTGGGTCAGTATATACGACCCTTGACTTGGGAATGGCAGAGGATAAGTGAGTTATAAAGGGAAGGGATCTCAATTTAAACCAGAAATGACTAAAATACATCTTTGACTGGATCTGTGAATAAATCTATGATTGGGTTTGGACAGTACTTGCTTTTTAGGCAAAACAATGAATGATGCACTCTGAAGCTGGTATTGCATCGTACATGATATGAATTGCATTATGTTATTCCTAGAAGTCATGGATGATGCAATCATAATGAAGCTTACATCACTCTGCTGAACAAATTGCCCTATATCAGCTCTAGAAATCATACAGTGTCGTGCTCTCTTATTTGTCAGTGTTTGATTTTGCAAAGGGACACATTTCTGTTTAGCCAAAGTGAGCAGAGATGCCTCGTACTTGTGTGAACAGTGCAGATAACTTCTGCTATGTTTGTGGTGAAGGAACTTTTGCATCACAAAAGCTCAGTATAACCACTATGGTTAAGAAAGCCTATCACCTTTATTTTGGCTGCAAAATTGGAGATCAGGACAAGAGGTGGATCGCACACATATGCTGCAACACTTCTGCAACAAATCTTCGCCAGTGGCTGAACAGGAAAAGGAAATCTAGGCCTTTTGCAGTGCCAATGATTTGGAGAGAGCCAACAGATCATACCAGCAATTGTTACTTCTGCATGGTGCCTCCAGTTGGGAAAGGTGTGTCAAAGAAGAAAAAGTGGACTGTGCATTATCCAAACATTCCATCAGCTATACTCCCAGTACCCCACGGAGAAGAACTGCTGGTTCCTAATGCACCAGAATCATTCTCACTTGAGTCAAACGAGGAAGAGGATGAAACTTCTGGTCCTGAACCATCAATGTCACAGGACCCACATTTTCTTCCATCCTCCTCTTCGAACCACACCTCATAACACAAGGTGAACTCAATGACCTTGTCAGGGGTTTGGAACTATCCAAGAATAAGACAGAGCTGTTGGGCTCCAGACTACAGCAGTGGAATCTCCTGGCAGGTGATGTTAGGGTTTCCATGTTCCATGACAGTTAAAAGGATCTTGTCCCATTCTCCTTCATGGAAGGTGATCTTGGAGCCTGCAACAACATCGATGGTGTGATGGCAGCCCTCAACATCGTTCACGATGCAGATGAGTGGAGACTGTTCATTGATTCATCAAAGACGAGTCTTAAAGCTGTTTTACTGGATAATGGCAATGTTTTGCCATCAATACCAGTTGGTCATGCAGTCCATATGGAAGGAAACCTATGACAACATGAAACAACTTTTGAGGTGCATAACCTATGACCAACATCAGTGGCAGCTTTGTGGTGATTTGAAGGTTGTTGCTCTCTTGCTTGGTCTGCAGACTGGATACACAAAGTACTACTGTTTTCTCTGCGAATGGGATAGTCGTGCAAGAGATTCCCACTACATCAAGAAAGATTGGCCATTCCGACAGTCATTGGAGATGGGGAGGAAAAGTGTTCAGCATCCACCACTTGTTGAATCAAGGAAGATTTTGTTACCACCCTTACACATCAAGCTGGGTCTGATGAAGAACTTTGTCAAGGCCATTGACAAAACACAAGCAGCTTTCAAGTACCTCCGTGGAAAATTTCCAAGGTTAAGTGAAGCTAAGATAAAGGAAGGTGTCTTTGTTGGTCCTCAGATTCGTGAACTTCTTCGAGATGATGCATTTGACCATGCACTGCGTGGCAAGGAAAAGACGGCATGGAAAGCTTTCCAGTTAGTTGCGATAAATTTTCTCGGAAACAACAAGGCAGACAACTACAGGTTGTTGGTGGAAAACCTCCTCAAGGCATACAAAAGCCTTGGTTCCAACATGTCACTAAAGATACATTTTTTGCACTCTCATCTAGATTTTTTTCCACCGAACTGTGGAGCAGTGAGCGACGAGCACGGCGAGCAATTTCACCAGGACATTGCAACAATGGAGAAATGCTCTCAGGGCAAATGGAGCCCATCAATGCTTGCAGACTATTGCTGGACAGTGACAAGAGATGCTCCATTTAATGAATACAAGAGACAAGCCAAGAAGCGCCGAGTAGACACTGAATAGGACTAAACTATGTACATAATAGTTTTTTGCCTTTTGTTTCATAATAAATTTTATTTATATAACCCTTTTGCTGATTTTGAAAGTGTTACATAAACAGGATAGGTGAAATATTATCATGTAAAGCAACCATAAACATATGAAAAGACCTAGGTTTACAATTTATGATTAAAACTCTACTATCTACACAATATATATAGACATAAAATGTAAAAACTTAAATATCTTAGAAACAGTAGCCAATCAGTTGTTTTCATTGTCATATTTGAATTCAGCACATCAAAATACATAATAAATAGCACATTTTATCTCTGAAGCAGACGACTTCTCAAAAATTGTAGACCAGTGTAATTTCCCATTGGAAACTGTATCAAATGTTTTACTGAAATCCAGGTAGATTAGATCTACTGCATTTCTTTTGTCTAGAAAATGTGTTATATTTTCAAAGAAGGAGATCTGGTTATTGAGGCATGATCTGCCTTTTGCAAAACCCTGTTGTGTTTTTATCCTAATTACTTTTTACCTTTATGACCTTAACCACTCTTTCTTTAAAAACAAATAAACCACATGTGCGCACACGCATACACACTACCTGACAAAATCTCCACACTCCCTGCCCACAAAATCCCTTTTAGAAACACCCACTCAGACTCCTTCATTTTCAGTTGTATTTGCTGGCTCCTATGTTCCTTCTCCTTTGCCATTGGTTGGCTGCCTTTTTAGACCTGCTGATTATGGATGCTATGCCATAAAGTTATTCCTCGTATTAATAACTTCTCAGTTTTATACATCAGCCCAACTTTGTAGACCCTGCACAAAGTTCTTCTATAGCTCAAAACTCTAGACTGCACCACTAATGCATCCCAAGTCTCTTTCACTATTCACACACACACACACACACACACACTATTGATATTAATGGAAAAAGTTCAGTATCTCCCATCACAAGGTAATAAAACTTGACTATAAATTGTTGCTTCATTGCTACTAATAATCATTAAACCTCTGATAGAATTTGCTGCCTGCTGATTCATCTATGCTTTTTGATTTTTTGAAAGTTAACACAAAATTTCTAGAGTTAGAGGTGTTGCAATGGCTTGAGTTATTCTGTGCTTGGCTGAACATGTGAATTCCATGGGAATTTTACTAGCTGCCCTTCCATTAGAGCTGAATAAAACTTTAGGTATGAAACCCAAATTCAGGTGAAAACTTATCTGGTCCCACACTTCTTTACACGTTTGAAACACAGCCCACAGGCAGTTTGCATTGAGTTTGGCCTTGCGTTTTTGTACAATTTTAAATCTGAAACTCAAAGTGAAACTCAGAGAGACTAGTACATGTGAACAAAAGTCAAATACAAGTTTTCTATGAACTTCTGCAACCATCATTCTAAGCATCCACCCCATAATACTTTGTTCCTGAACCCAATTCCTTGCTTGAACATCCTGCTTCTGAAAAACAATTATTTCAAGAATGATGTTATTGTAGCAGAAATATTGACTATACAAAGAAGAGGGTCAGCAGGTAATCTGGGACACCATGTGTGTATACAGGTAAGCAGTACTATAAAGCCAACCTATTTATGTGGTGTGTGTTTCTCTGCTTCTTTCAGAACAGGTCGTCTATATCACAAAACAAATAGGCCACAGCATCAATGAAATCTCAGGACTTCAGGGCATGAATTTAAGCACTGCCTCTTTCCTCCCAAGATCCTTAGTTTTGAGTTGTCTCACACAGAGTGAAGATTGGGATTTTGCCTCCTGACCCTCTTCACTCAGCTAGCTTTCTCACTAGTACAGCTTTCATCTGTTGACGAAATAATCAGAACAATCACAAATAAATTCCTGTAACTGGTGGATTTAGGGTGAAGTAGTGCAGTCCACTGAACTTAGTTCTCTCTGTTTCCTTTGTGGGGCTTTGAACCATTGTTCAAGGCAATCTTAGAGATCCCAGTTGGGCTCAGTCTATTTGACCTTCTGATTTGCTTTCAGGGAAAAAGCACAGTGCAGCCAGGTGCCTCTCATTCAGAAAAGCCATTCCTCATAGAAATGATGCCTTTCATAAGATTGTATAAAGCCTCCCTTTGCCACAGCTTTTGGAGCGCCCCAGATCATTCCTCCAAAAATCTCACAACTACTAAAAATTGCATATAAGATGCAGTTATTAGAAAAGGCACATGTTAAAGCATTCTCTACCTCCAGGTTCTGCTAGTCTTCACTATATTGTTCCTCCTCCTTAAATCAGTCACGGAAGACAATTCCTAGTTTGGTTTACATACTTATCCTGAATGGGGAAACTTGTCTCAAGCATCTGAGCTCCACTCAGTTCAAGTCCCGGATGTTGGTGTACCACCTTTATAACTGACCACTGCTTGGGCTAATAGTAAGGCTTGAAACTGGGACCTTCAGCACTAACATCATGAGCCTCTATCCTTGAACTATAGGACTAAGTACTTTAGCTAGAAGTAGTAGCAGAATTATGTCAACCAGGCCTTCGCAGGGGACAAAACTCTCCTATTTTGAGTTACCTATAGTCATTCCACTACTGGTAACATGATACTTATCCTTACAGATAGGTTCTGGGTCTTTCACCAAGTTCCAAGAGTGGCCGCAACACCTCCCAATCCTCACCGTGACAGGTTATCATGTGACCTGAATACATATTTTTATCACTGCCTTTTGCCAAGGTACTTCTTTTGCATATGGATCATATGTGTGTGTCTGTGTGAGTGAGTGAGAGAGAGAAAATACAGCCCTCAGTATTTCACCTAGGTAAAATCCTAGAATTTTTTCTCTCAGGAAGTTGGGTTGTTGTTTTTGTTTTTTTGGTTGGTTGGTTGTTTTATATGGGCCTGTCTTTCAGTAAGGTTAAAGGCTAAGCTTCAGCCCTCAATGCTATAATGCTGTCTTGGTTAATGTCTGCACACCATGCTGGTAATGTAAAATACGCTATAAATGCTAAATATTGTTATTAAAAGACTCAGACTGCTTGTAAAAATATCATATCACTCACTGTCCCTAAAATACAGTCTATAGCAGTGGTTTTCAAACTTATTTTCTGGGGACTCATTTGAAGAAATTTGTTGTTGCCCGTGTCCCAACGGAACTGGGGATAAGGGGTTTGGGGTGTGGGAGAGGCTCAAGACTGGGGCAGGGGATTGGGGTGAATGGTTGACACATGGACTTACCGCTGGTGGCTCCCAGTCAGCAGCATAGCCAGGGTGCAGAGTCAGGCTTCCCACCTGTTCTGGCACTGTGGACTGCGCTGCACCTGAAGTGACCAGCAGCAGGTTTGTCTCCTAGGCAGAGGCCTGCAAGCGGCTCCATGCAGCAGCTCTCTCCCGCAGGCACCATCCCACCCCCCGCAGCTCCCATTGGCCGGTGCAGAGCTGGTGCTCGAGGTGGGGGCAGAGCATGGAGCCCCATGGCCTTCCCGCCTAGAAGCCGGACCCTCTGCTGGGCACAGCACGGTGTCAGAACGGGTAGGCCCTAGCCTGCCTTAGCTGGGCAGCACCACCGACAGGACTTTTAATGTGATGACCAGAGTGACCAAGTGCCTTACATGCTGCGACCCAGTAGTGGGTCACAACCCAAACTTTGAAAAAAGGTTGTCTAAAGAACTTTATTGAAGGCTTACCTTAAACCTTAAGTCTCTGTTTCTGATTGCTATTGTTTGAGAGAGAAAGCCAGTGAACTCTTCCTCAAACTGAATTCTCTAAAGATGAGATGGTTCTGGGTACTGTTCTTTGCTTGTGCTATCCTGTTTTCAAGGCAAATATCATCATAGTTAACTTCATGCTAGCAGTTTTCACTGGTGTGAGCATATAACTCCTATGCCAGTGCAGTAGGCCTGATGCTGCTAAAACTAACCTAGTCTCCCATTCATCCCCTTTCCCCTATTCCCTTGTGCTCCTGAAAGATTTCCCAAGTCACTTCAACTCTCTTGTTTCAATGGCAATGATATTCTCAGTAGCTCTCACCCTGCTGCAGGTATTGGGGGACAGAAGGAAGCAGAGAGGGGACATCTGAACATTTCACTAAGAAACTGTATTCCCCTCTTTTTTTGTCTTTCAGTCTAATGAAGCAGAGAGACAGCTTCACTGTCAAAAGGGATTACGAGGATGACAGTGAGTTTCTATTGTAACAAAACCGGAGAATTTTGTGTAGGTCAACAGCTGTTTATCCAGCATGAGGCTCCTAGAAAGGGATTTAAAGCTGAGTATTAAGAGCACTGATCTGTACCTTGATTACTTACTTTGATATATACCCTGATACCTGATTAAATTGGTGTAAAGTATTATTTTGGCACTAATTTTATATGCACTTCTGTATTGCTAGTTTACTCAGATAAAGTACATTTGGTATTCACTTTTGGAGTGGGAGTGATACCTTGTATTCCTCTTTAATGACATACCTGTGATTTCACTCCCTACTTCTGATAAGTGGCTAACAACTGAATTGAGGTTTTGTTCTTAATGCTTACAACAGTAGCTGTTAGAGAACTTGGGAGAAAAGGACTACCTAAAGGTTCAATACAACTTTCATTGAAGTCAATAGGAAGACCCCGATTCTATCAATGGGTGTTGAATTACACACTAAATTCAAACCAGAAAAATCCAGCTGTTACTTTAGTTTCCCTGCCTGTTCAGTTTATGACATGAACAGAAGCTCAATCAGTGTGGAATAATTAGAACCAGTATCATTTGCAGCTAAGTAGCCTCTTTTCAGCATTTTTTACAATCAAGGCCACTCCACCAAATAGAAAGGGAAATAGGGAGAGCAGCTAAGAGTAGTTAGCAATTTGTGCTAAGACCAACATGGAGAAGACAAGAGAAAAATTCTAAAGGAAGCATGATATGGAGCCTTTCATTTGCAGTACCAATGATCTCTATGAGATAAAAAGATTAATGCCCAGTGATGTGTTAATTTTAGGGAAAGGATTATTTGAGAGAAAAAAAAAAGTAGAAGAGAAGATTTCACAATTTTCATACAATGCTACGTAACTAAAACAAACTAGTTCAATTATACATGAATGTTATAGCAGTACTGTAGATAGAGGGATGTCTCATTTCAGGGTCATTTATGTGAGGTCATGGGAGCATACAAGGGGCATTAAATCCTCCCCCTACGCTCCCTTCTTGGAACAATTGTGGTCCCTTTATTAAGAGGAGCATAGTGTCTGCTCCCTTCACTGTGCCCTGGCACCACAATCTGCCTCAGAGGGAGACACTTTAATTCATCACCCTGTTAAACTGGGTTGGGGCAGAAAGGGGAGCAGACTGTGACATCCCCAGGGTGCATATTCCACAGTGCATCAGAGAGCTAGGGAAAAGGTTGAGAGTATGACTCCTTGAGGCATAATCCCTCATTGAATTACCAGTGTGCTGGGATGGCTCTGTGTGGCTTCCAATGTAGGGCAGTGAAATGCCATGACCTGACTCATACTGTGTTATATCCACCCCCAAATTTTAATGCATGGTTTATTTTCTTTTATGAATTATGTTCCTGCTGAACTTCAAAACAAAATTGTGAAACAAATTGGTTTCTTCTTAGTGATTACACATTGCAAAGGTTCAAATTAATTGACTTTAAAAGAGTTTGCAGTGATTAACTCAGGAACATATTGCTCTGTCATGGTCAGCCTCACTTTGTTTTCTCCCTTGAAATTGATATTTCATGTTAAGAGCTGCACGCTGTCTTAACACTCTGCTCTCTGCTTCAGTGTGCCAGTAACTCAAGGTCTTTGCTGGGAAATTCAAACTCACAGCAACAAAGTCAAATAATTGTCATGAAATTGGGAGCAGATGCAGCCTCCTGATATTGACTAAATGAGTCACATCAGAGTTTCATTAATCCATAGCTGTACTTTCTTTTTTGAAAATTTTTAATTTTTAGGGTTACTTGCTGTTGAAAGCAGTAATAACATTGATGGATTTGTGCAAGGAGGAGACAAGATGCATTTCAAGGCCAGCTCTTCTCAAGTTTTAAAGACTTAGCTCTGTCTCCTTTTCTTCCTTGAAAAATTCCAATGAAATCAGAGGGATAGATCTGCAGCTGATGAAAAATTGGCATAGCTGTAGTGAAGTCAATGGAGCTAAATCCATTTACACCAGCTGTGGGTCTGGCCCAGGAAGTGTTTTGCCATTGACCTCAATGAGAACTGGACCAGGCTCTTAGTGATCAGATTAAATAATGACAACAATTTTGATTAGATTTCAAATACATATTGCATTTTTTATGTGCACTACCACTAGCAATTTCACTTCAAATACCAAAGCACAAAAACCAAACCTGAATCTGTTGTGTCATAACTGGGCTGAACAGGCACAGATGGGCTAGATTCTGATCTCAGTTACACCAACGTCAATCTGAAATAACATTGTTGAAGTCATTGGGGTTAAGCCGATAAAACAGAGATCAGAATCTGTCCCATTGTGTCAACTTCAGAGAGCAGTCTACAAGCTGCATAAAGTTTTAGTGTGTTTTCAAACTACAAATGCTAATTGTGACCTTGGTCTTCCTCAAGGAGAAGCCCTTGGAAGGACTGATACCTTGAACATGTGGAGTAAAGAGGTGAGCCAGCATCTTTTGGAACAAAGGAATTAAAGGAGCAACATCATAATTACCTGAAATGGTTAACTTAAATGTGCCATCTACTCCACTTTTCCTCATCAGTTGAAGCTGAAACATGGATTTAAAAAGATTTGCAAAAGTCTAAGTAAAAAGGAAATTTAAAATGGAAATGTGAGGGGTCTGATTTGGAAATGCAAACTCCAATTTTGCCTGCACAGTTTTGTACTCACCGATCAGGTAGTCAAATATGTAAATTAAGTTGTTTTCAGCAGCAAAATTGAGCCTGCAAAATTTAAGGTCAGGTTTAGGCATTTTAAGAATCAGACCTGTCTATGACATGTAAGAGCATATATAATCTACCAGCTCTGCAGTAGAGGAGATCTGGGTTCAGCGGCCAAACAACTAGATCTTGCAGTCCTCATGCAACCAAAACTCTGACCGTTTTCAAAATGAGTTTTTGGTGCACAATGAGGGAATAATGCCAAGCTCTGTGCACCCATGTGCATAGTGCCAATCATGTTGGTTGGTACTAGATCTGCTCAAAGGACAAATACCTATTTTTGAGGTGGGGGGGAAATGAAGATTTTATTTTAAAGTGTTTTTTGAAATTGACTCAATTTTCTGCAGGAGTTTTTAATGTTTTCTTTGTTTTAAATTATATTGAAAACATTTTTGAAGGGATCAACATTTTTCATTTCCTGAAAATTTTTCACAAATAATATTTTTGAAAAGGAAAGAAATCTTGCCAAAAAAAAAAAAAAGAGAGAGAGAAGAAAGACAAGGAAACAAATCCCTGAGTTTTCCCTCCAAATATTTCAGTTTGGGGGCAAAAGGCAATTTTTCTATTAACTCTTTTCACTCCACTAAATTCCAACCCACTCCAGTTGATGCTAAGTGGGGGAGATAAAGGAGGACTAGAGTCCTACTTACACACATACGGTGGCCTCCTTACATATAAGGTGTAGAAGGACAGTGATCACTATTTCAGACAGTAGGATGGAATAGCAGCCACAGAGGGGTTATACTGCCCCATGGTTTGAGTGGTGAATTCCTTCCTCCTCAAACCACACAGTTTTATCCTTTGTGAAATGGGAACAAAAAAGAATGGATTTTCCCCTTTCCACTACCACCAGCCATTATAAATATATCAATATGTCCATGTCACAGGATCACTGCCTCCCAAACACTCCTGCCTGACTGCCAACCCACTCCTTTCCAACCAGAGCAAGGAGTAATGGTCTCAAGTTGCAGAGGGGGTGGTTTAGGTTGGATATTAGGAAAAACTTTTTCACTAAGAGGGTGGTGAAGCACTGGAATGGGTTACCTAGGCAGGTGGTAGAATCTCCTTCCTTAGAGGTTTTTAAGGTCAGGCTTGACAAAGCCCTGGCTGAAATGATTTAGTTGGGAATTGGTCCTGCTTTGAGCAGGGGGTTGGACTAGATGACCTCCTGGGGTCCCTTCCAATCCTGATATTCTATGATTCAAGATACAAATCAGGCGCCTTCTCCTTCCAAATTTTGTCTTTTTATTTATTATAGTTATTAGATACAGAACAGTCTCTACCTCACCTGGGTTTCATATAGCTTTATCCCTAGACAAATTAGAGGATTGGGCCAAAGGAAACCTGATGAGATTCAACAAGAACAAGTGCAGAGTCCTGCACTTAGAATGGAAGAATCCCATTCACTGTTACAGACTGGAGACCGAACAGCTAGGAAGCCGTTCTGCAGAAAAGGACCTAGGGGTTACAGTGGACGAGAAGCTGGATATGAATCAACAGTTTGCCCTTGTTGCCAAGAAGGCTAACAGCATTTTGGGCTGTATAAGTAGGGGCATTGCCAGCAGATCGAGGGACGTGAGCATTCCCCTCTATTCGACATTGGTGAGGCCTCATCTGGAGTACTGTGTCCAGTTTTGGGCACCACACTACAAGAAGGATGTGGAAAAATTGGAAAGATCCAGTGAAGGGCAACAAAAATGATTAGGGGGCTGGAGCACATGACTTATGAGGAGAGGCTGAGGGAACTGTGATTTTTTAGTCTGCAGAAGAGAAGAATGAGGGGGGATTTGATAGCTGCTTTCAACTACCTGACAGGGGGTTCCAAAGAGGATGGATCTAGACCATTCTCAGTGGTAGCAGATGACAGAACAAGGAGTAATGGTCTCAAGTTGCAGTTGGGGAGGTTTAGGTTGGATATTAGGAAAAACTTTTTCACTAGGAGGGTGGTGAAGCACTGGAATGGGTTACCTAGGGAGGTGGTGGAATGTTCTTCTTTAGAATATAAGGGTTGGAAGGGACCTCAGGAAGTCATCTAGTCCAACCCCCTGCTCAAAGCAGGATTCCCAACTAAATCATCCCAGCCAGTGCTTTGACAAGCCTTACCTTAAAAACCTCTATGATTCTATGTTCTTAAAGCAAATATAAAAGTCCTTCATCCCACCAGAACTTCATACAGCTTTACATCGTGTCCTCACAGTAAACAGAAAATCATTTGCTCTACCTGGATTTTCTATGGCATTATCCAGGACTCTCAGCAAGCCCTCTTCTCAGAAAGCCCACAGCTAGCTATCTAGCTTTCTTTCTCCCTAACCCAACCTGAACTCCTGCCAGACCCTTTCCAGCCTCTGGCAGTTTTCCCTCACGTCTTCTCCACTGGGCTTCCCCCCCCCCCCCCCGACCTTTAGAGAGGCTAGCTGTCCTACATGTGGTCAGACAGGGGGTGCTAATTAGTCACAGGTGGGCTGGACCTCGCTCCCATTAAAGGGGCAGAGTCCCAGGGGTGCTGGAACAATTTGTATAGTAAGGGTGTGACATTTTATGCCTTGGGGGAGCATCTTGTAACCCCTATATTCCTCATCTGTATATATAATTGCGATCTTGCATGTGAGGTATCAGGGGAAAGGTTATGATCTGATGAAAGTCATTTTTCTATCCATATATGTATATCCTTAATCACTTGAAGCTATGAGAACTGTGTTATATGGTTGTCATTAAAATATGCTGTAAGTTGGGGAATCAGCCAGATATTAGCTTCCCAGAGAAGGCAGCAAGGAAAGTAACCAATGCCCGGGCGGGGTGTCAAACAACCCATCAGCAACCATTGTCCAGCAAGGGAGCTACAATTCAATGACTCACCTGCATGAGGCCACACCAACGGAATTGCTCACCCTTGCCTGGAGACTCAGCAATGCCCCCCAGACATGCCTGGACTTGTGTGTTCCCCAAGCACATGGAATTGAGGGTATAAATCAGATCACAGGTGCCCCATCCTGGGCCTTTCTCCTTCACCCATGTACGCTGCAAGCAACAAGGACATTCTGAAGACTCCAACGGAGGGGACTGGCCCAGATTTCAAGAGTGAAATCTGTGTACTATGAACTGTAATATCCAGTGGGGTGAAAAAAACTGCTTAATCTAGATATTGCCTAGTTTAATAGGGGTGAGAGGTTAGACTGCATGCTTATATTTTATTTTAGTAACTAAGTCTGACTTTCTGCCTATCTTTTGTAGTCAAATTTGTTTTACTGTTTATCTTTACCAGTGAGTTTGTATGAAGTGTGGGGCAAAACTGCTCAGATTTGCAATGGCTAATGTATGTCCACTTTCCATTGATGAAGTGGTGAACCAATTAATAAATTTGCACTGTTCATCTTGAGCAGTGCAAGATGGCATATTCCAAAGGTACCGTACTAGGAGCTGGCTGGTGCCTTTCCCTGTGTGATTCATGAGTGGCTCCGGGAGCATTCATGCAATCTAAATGGGTGTGGGTCTGTACATGGGGTTGTGCTGAGTGATAACAGCATCTGGAGGGGTTTGCTGTTTGTCACTAGCAAGGCAATGTGAGAGACAGCCCAGGCTGGAGTGAGTCCCACAGTCCCAGGCTGCACCCCAGGGAACTCATCACAGCTACAGAACCAAACTGTAAACCTGTAAATGATGGAACACACCCCAGTCCAGCAATCATTCCCAAACAATAATTTCCATGACTATCAAGTATTTTTAGGTAGTTCTATAACTTTCTTGACCACACACTTAGAATTATTTTAGGAAAGGTAAATCTACTTGGCATATTTGTGATAGCACTCTTGGCAAGGGGAATGCGGGAAAGAAATTTATTTCAAATTGCATATGCCTAAACGTATCTGCCACTTTATAGTGGGTGTGTAATCCAATCAATGAGAAATACTGGTATTGGCTGTAGAGTAACAGCTCCTATCTGTGTTCAACTAATTCCATGTGGTCAAGGAAACAGAGAGATTTACTTCATTTATTAAAACAATTGGAAGCTTTACTTTCAAGATCATGCATAATCAGTACTATCTCAGGACTCCAGCTTGCACCCTAAACAACTGAACTTTGACCACCATTCCCCTTTAATGGGTGGTGTCAGTACCATCTCTCAGGGAGACAGGCTTCTCTATTTGAGAGTCCATTTTGACCCCAAATGCATTAACCCAGCCTGCCCACATTTCTTCCTGTGTTGTCATATAAGATGTACTCCACATGAAATAAGGAACATCGACCTTGAAAGGAAAGGGAAGAAAGAAAAAAAAAAAAACATTCAGCAGCCCAGACCGAGAGCTAGGCTCTGTCAAAATGATTTCTTATTCCATTTTACTGAAGCAGTGCCATGCTTTATCACTTCTGAGTTCAGGTCTTACAGCTGAGGCAGCCCACTTGAATTGGTAAGTTGTTTAGTTAAAGTATACATGTGCTATTCACATTGTCAATATGATTTAAAAGGAAAGAAGCATTTTGCAGGTGAAATACAGCTGCAACAGTCATAGGAAACTGGAACCCAAAACATTAAACCATCTATAATTAATTGCTATGTGTCTCTCTAAACTTTTCTTTGCATTTATGGGCAGTTTACAGTTAGACTTGTGGTTTGAGATGCTGGTGGTGAGTGGTGATGGTACCAGCTTCAGCTCATTTGGGAGCTTTTGCTAAAGTCTTTCACACAGACATAAGTAAAATGGGTCTGGTAATCTTAGCTAAGTCTGATGAACTGTCACCTGCATCATTGAATCACCACACAAATACATGCACATACACTATGGCATAACTTGCAGCAGTGCTGAAGTTGCTTTCTGAGTATAAACTGTAGTTGATGGACACTTCAAAACAATACAGAAAACAAGTCACTGAAATCCTTAGTTTTCAGCCATGAAAGTTAATACTTCATTACACTTTGCTCAGAAGCGGTTGAATTTATTTATATATATTTTATAGAGGTGGTCTGGGATGCTTAACTTTGGCAACACAGGCAGGGTGCTGCGGGTGCTGCTTTAATATAAAGTATCAGTGGCAGTAATAGTGCAGAGTAATTCTCCTGAAGTAGAAATATCCCTATTAAAGTCCAACTGAGGAGGGTGATTTGCCCAAAGAGCAGAGAAATCAAAAGCCTTCTTATTGCGATTTGCAAATAAGTAAACTCAGATCTGGAATGCTAGACATGCTCCCCTAACTGTATTTTAATTTTGTTTTAATGTAATTGAAAAAATCTGTGAAGCCAGTGTTGAAAGTTGTGCTCATTTTCCATTACATTATAGTACAACACCAAACAGTCTATGCATTTCATGTAAATTAACAACATTATCAGACTACAATGAATATAAACGCTCCTCCATCTGTAAGTTCTGAAACATGAATAAATAAAAACTTGAAAGTAATATAGATGAAGGTGCTGACAAAAAAAATCTGTACAAATTCAGAACTAGGTCAAAAGTGAATGCATTAGTGCTCAATATAATTCCATCTGAGATTTTAATGTTCTCTTTCTCCTTTTGTTCTTGCTGCCAATTGATTACCTTTCAGTAAAGTTTACATGTTATCATTAAATGTTAATAATGCATAAATATTAAGCACATCATTGTAAACTTAGCAACACTATTAATACCCTCAATCTTGGTAGGTAATATTAGAAGTTACCAAGATCAGTGTCAATTGTCAGAATCATAAAAACCCTGTCATTCTGAAATTGATAGCTATAAACAATAGTTATGGTGCAATTCATAATTAATACATTCATCTCTTTCTCTGCGGAACTGCATAGAAGGAAGAAAGCAGTGTTAGAAAATCATAAATAATTCCACTTAAAATTCTTTGTTTTGTTTTTACAACATACCCCCTTTTGTCTGTCTATATATGGCATTTCTAAGGTATCTATCACCACCTTAGTACCTTGGCATATTCTGCTCTGCAGTTTGTTCAACAAAAAGCAAAATCAACCTTCTGAAGCACAGATGTTACTGTCAGCTTCCCCACCACAGATCTTTGTCAGGCAGGGCATTGTTAGAGAAGCAGGCAAAGACTTAAATATGCATTGCTGCTCTAGATATTCAATCCCACTAGGTGACAACTGCTAGTTAAAGTATACATGTGCAGTAAGCTTTACAACCCCCTAAGTGTGCTAAATCATTGTGTTGGCTCAAATTTGTTTTTTAAGAGCTTTGCTGACTTCACAGCTGGTGAGTTGACACTTTCCATCACTCCACCACTTGGCAACAGATGCCTCTCACTTATGCACAGATGCTGAGTATCCACCCAACCCTAACATTAGTCTTGTGTTCTGAACTAATTGGGCCAACACAGTTGTAATTAAAGATTTGAATAATTAGAAAACTAACATGATTACTTTCACACTTAGTCCTCAGATTGTATCATTATACTCTTTTTCTGAAATTATGGTTGTTGATACCTTCTTATTTCTGTGTGACCTGTACCCTCATCAGCCTTCTAATCAGTGGAGTAGTAAATTATTTTGAGGATGAGAATTATAATAAAATGTTTTTAAAGAGGATTGGTGGACAGCAATCTTACAGTGGTACAATAAGGACTTTTGATTGAGTTTGTCTTCCAATCAATTTGCCTTTTGTATGGGATGTCCCTGAACAATTTTTTACTCTTTGATTTTTCTAATATAGAGCATTTCAATGCACATGGGTGCATGATACAGAGGAAACTGGTTATCATGGACTAATATCCGTCTGACTTGATGTCTGTTCTAAGTTGTTGGACAGTGGGGAGTTACTTTCCAGCATGGGAAAACAGCTGAGGGGAGAAGAGACAGAGAGCTACTTGGGAAGTCTGTCCTCGTAAAATGATGATTTCAGTACACCTCTACCCAGATATAAAGCTGTCCTCAGGAGCCAAAAAATCTTACCGCGTTATAGGTGAAACCGTTATATCAAACTTGCTTTGATCTGCCGGAATGCTCAGCCCCGCCCCTGGGGCGCTGCTATACTGCGTTATATCCGAATTCGTGTTATATCGGGTTGCATTATATTGGGGTAGAGGTGTATTAGCAGACAATAGCAGGGAGTCTTATTTGGAGGACAGATCGGTGAAGGGAGTAGGCGATGTAAGGGAAACCTTTAGAGAACTGAATGAAGTCAGGAAAATGTCTAACCAATACATGAAAGGTGTAGATGCCATTCCAAACCTTGTATACTTTGGATGATAAATTTACATGAATGAACTCTTTAAGGTTCATCAGTCACTCATATACATTGTGTGTGTGTGTGCGCGCGCGCGCATACGTATCCCTAATCTGTCTGAGATATGTTTCTAAACACATCCTCAGAGCCCAGGTCAGCTCCTGAACACAGACATTTCCATCTGAAAATGTTAAATCCATAGACGTTGAGCTATTTTAACCTTTTAATGTTTATCATGATGCTTTATAACTACAGCAGATAGTTTCTGATTGCTAATGTATGTTTGTAGTTTCTAATGTATGTTTCTGGCAAGTGTGGCATTTTTATTTTAAAACTTTCTTCTCAATAAGTAAACAAATATGGTACATTTATATAAGAGATACACACTTCACACAATCTACACACTGGTTTTATAAAGCACAGGGCATCCGAATAAGGTTGTGTGATATGTGCTCTTTCTGATGGCTGACTTTGGAACTCCAGACCTTTGGTTGCATGTCACCATATAGGAAGTCTGGTCTTTTTTATTTAAGCAGCTCTTAAAGTGTGGACAAGGGCAGACACTTCATCCATAGTATTGGATTGAAAATCAAATTGAATTTAATGGAAGTTTTGTTTGAATAAGGAATACAGTATCAGGCCCTAACAGAGTTAGTTGATTTTTTCCTGGAACTAATTCAGATCTTGGCATTCAGCATCACTCAAGAAGTATTAAAAAACCTACCAGCCTGGACTACATGTAAAGATCCCTTCAGCAATATAGACCTAAAGAAACCTTGGGTGAAATTCTGGTACCATTAGAGTCACCCTGTTTTACAACTTCTATTATTGTAGCACAATATATTGTATTAAACTCCTTTAAAACACCTGGACATGTATCATAAATATTTATGGATGTGTTGTTTGATGGCCAGAACTCTTTATTTCTTATGGTTTAACCTCAACTTTAACTTAAGTTGGAAAATGAAAATATATCATCTGCAGTTGAGAATGTCTTCAAAAGTTCCCCCTTCCCTCCCACCCCCTGAAAATGTCAAGGTAAAGAGCCCCTTTTAATAATGATGGATGTAAGCTAGGCCATTCCAGTAGTCCAAAAAATATGTTGTCTGCTTAGATACATAAACTATTAACGTGGAATACTATCTAATATTTTGTCAGAGACTGCAGGGCAATAAAAATAGCCGAGGGAAGGTTAAAAGAAAATGCTGGAATTTCTAGAAAACAGAAACTATTCATCATTTTAAATATTTCCCAGGAAAACCATCCAAACCTTTACTTTTTCTTTTCTGTTTATGCATCTTCCCCTTTCATCTCTCCCACTAATGGAGTATACTAAGACTTGGAAGGATTTGATGCTGATCAACATTGATTTTATCATACACAAACACACAAATATTTCCATCGATAATAACAAATTTAAGATAGGCAAAGTCGGAAAAATGCTACTTGAGAACTTATTAGCATTTGATTTAAGCGTATTTATTTTGTGTATTTTGACATGTGATGTTGGCAATTTGTATTTTAACAGTTACAAAGCTATAACTTTTTGAATCTCAACATCTATTGTTAAATAATTATTGTCTCATCCTCTTAGTGTCTGCCCATGCCCATAATTCTCTGCAACTGTGAACATTTAAAATCAGTAAAAATATAGAATGCTTGTGTGTTCCCCAAGCACATGGAATTGAGGGTATAAATCAGATCACAGGTGCCCCATCCTGGGCCTTTCTCCTTCACCCATGTACACTGCAAGCAACAAGGACGAGGGGTGGCAGCTCTCCTGTGTGCAGTGCTGTGGAATCCCTCCTGGCCAGAGACTCCACAGTCCTTTTCCCTGTGAAGGGTTAAGAAGCTCGGGTAACCTGGCTGACACCTGACCCAAAGGACCAATAAGGGGACAAGATACTTTCAAATCTTGGGGGGGGAAGGCTTTTGTTTGTGTTCTTTGTTAGGGGGGTTGTTCGCTCTTGGGACTGAGAGGGACCAGACATCAATCCAGGTTTTCCACATCTTTCTAAACAAGTCTCTCCTATTTCAAACTTGTAAGTAAATAGCCAGGCAAGGTGTGTTAGTTTTCCTTTGTTTTCTCAACTTGTAAATGTACCTTTTACTAAAGTGTTTATCTTTGTTTGCTGTACTTGGAACCTGAGGCTAGAGGGAGGTCCTCTGAGCTCTTTAAGTTTGATTACCCTATAAAGTTATTTTCCATACTGATTTTACAGAGATGATTTTTACCTTTTTCTTTAATTAAAAGCTTCTTTTTAAGAACCTGATTGATTTTTCCTTGTTTTAGATCCAAGGGGGTTGGATCTGTATTCACCAGGAGTTGGTGGGAGAAAGGAGGGGGGATGATTAATTTCTCCTTGTTTTAAGATCCCAGGGGGGTTGGAACCGTATTCACCAGGAGTTGGTGGGAGGAAGGAGGGGAATGGTTAATTTCTCCTTGTTTTAAGATCCAAGGGGTTTGGATCTGTATTCACCAGGGAATTGGTGAAAGGTTTCTCAAGGCTTCCCAGGGAAGGGAATCCATTTGGGAATGGTGGCAGCGGACCAGATCTAAGCTGGTAGTTAAGCTTAGAAATCTTCATGCAGGCCCCCACATTTGTACCCTAAAGTTCAAAGTGGGGAAGCAGCCTTGACAGGCCTGGACTGGCTCAGGATGCTTGGGATGCTGAAAACATCATGGTATATGTGGGAAATGACTTGTGATTTATTGCCTGGTCTATTAAATAAGTGATACTTCAAAGCATGGTATCTCATGAATCACTAGGGATTATAAACTGATGCTACTGTAACACAGTTGATCCAACGGTGACTGTTACTGCTCCCCAGTTAAAGTTCCTTTAGCTTGTGTGGTTGGGGTCTATTCTTGGGAGCTATAAGTCCCAGGCAGAGCTGTATAATTAACAGAGTCATCCAGCTTCAGTCCCAGCTGCTAACTCAACCAAAAGGGTTAATAAGCTATCTGCCATTGGACAACCAGGAATCTCACTCAGTTAATGATAATTGTTCCTAGTCTTGGTAGTTTGTAACGTATCAGATTTCAAAATCACATTGTTATTACCTTCTGGTCCTTTTGCTCCCACTTACTTTCCAACTTGATTTTAAACACCCAATACCTTGAGAGCTGTTATAGCTGGAACTAATGCTGAATACTCTCAGATAGCTTTCAAGTAGCATAAAGCATTAATATCCAGCTCTAGGAGTTGGTAAAAATATTGGCTGTGAAAGTAATGCTGGAATTGAAGTGGGAGGAGAAAGCAATATAGTAATTAGAATTAACCTATTTAAAATAATGAGTGGGAATTCATCTATTATTTCGCCCTCACATTTTTTATTATTTTTCAATATCAATTATTTAAAACCTGAGTAATTTCACAAACAAATTTAAAGATATGTTAATTTGTGCTCCAAGAGGCTGCAATTCACTCCTGCTGCAAAGTCTAAGAGGCTGTTTAAATAGCTATAGGACCTGGTCCTTTAATTCAAGCTATAGAGGCTCATGCTTTTTGTTATGGCCACACCACCTTCAATACCTGGTGTTGGACAAGTTAGTGGTTCTCACACAACCACATTAAAAAAGTTGGGATGGCTGTCCCCAGGAGTGAGAATGCATCATTCCAGCATAGTCACCTTAATAAGGATATAAATAGAATGGTACAACCATTGATGGAGAGAAGGAGAACTTGTTCCCTTCCCCAGCTTTTTACCAATGTGCTACATCTGGTCAACAAAGTAGAGAAAATATTGGATGGGGATGGAAATAATGACATCCACTGAACTCCAGGTGGGGCTGTTGCAGCATTTCTTGGATGCAGAAACAGGAATTGCTTGTGATGTCATGATATAAGCAGCATGGGAGTCAAACGGCCACTCAGGCTTTGCCAGGAGAAGGAACCAGCCACAGCCAAGGGATAAATATGCACTTTTCAATCAGTTTTATGAAACAACTGAAGTTCTGAAAAATTAACTTTAATGACAATAAACCTATTGGACTAAAATAGCCCAATAAACAAGGAAGGGACTTACACTTTAAGATCTAAGACATTGTGACTTCCCAGGGCAGAGTAACAGTTGGACAGATCACTGAAGTTATTTCTGCACCAGTAACCTTTTGTAAACATTGACCCTGGGACAATGACCGAATTGAGGATAGCTCAAACCAGTCACAGTAGCACTGCCCTGTAAGCAGCAGTGTCACTCAGCTATATGCAGCAGTCTCATCTCTCAGTACAATCCACACAGCGTATAAGGTGGGTTTCTCCCCGCAGTAGTGTTGGGGACAAGCAGGGTAGCTGGTGTGTGCACCAGGGAGGAAGCTCGCCCATACTATAGCATCCTGGACTGTGACCCACCATCCCACTCCGGGCAGAAGCATACACTAGCAATCAAAAGCTATCTGCTGCAGTTATAAAATATCCTTTAAAAGGTTAATAAGAAAAGTAGCTCAGTTGCTGTGGATATGTTTAGATAAAAATATGTGAATCTCAGGAGCTTTGAGTCTCTGTGGAGATCTATCAAATTTATCTACAGAGCTGGGTTTTTATAGTGTATTCATCATCCTTTTATAATGCCTTGCATAAAGGGCCTGATACAGCTACTACTGAAGACAAGAGGACTTTAGTCTGGGTTTCATTGCATCTTAACGCAGGTTTGATTTCTCCCAAATCATTTTTTTGGCCTCTATGGTACAAACTTTAGCCTTCTGACTGCCATCTTCTGACCAAGATTTCCCCGAGTTTCATCTGCTGCCTTAAGGATCTCTTTAGGAACACGGTATTGGACAATCAAAAATACTTGGTAACTTCTTTCCAACTTTTTGCTGGTGGACACAAAATCTATTTTCATGAAATGGACAGATCCCTCTTTGCCAAGGTGAGAGTGCTGGACAACAATCCTACTGCAGTATGGTTTATATCTGCACAGAAGAGTATATATTGTAATAAAGAGGCATCGATAAATCTCACACTCATTATCAAAGAACATTTAATTCCTTGGACACTTTGGAAAGTTTTAGAATTTAAACTAGTAAAACCCAACTTGCTTATAGCTATATAACTCCAAAGCATAATATGCTGATGCATCAAATGGTTGTTTTGCATTTATTTCCTTTTCTGTACATTTAAGTTTTAGTACACTTTGATTTTTGTTATTATTTCTTATCCTCTAAAACATATATTAATATATTTATTAATATGTCTTACAACTGCTTATCTTTGCATCTGTAATCCTCACCCTTGTCAAGATAAAAATAATTGTATAGCTCTGTATTTGTTTTTGTAAAATATTTTTTTTAAAAGAAGAGGAAATAATATAATAAAGAAAAAGCAAGATGTCTAATTAGACTTCTGAAAGGACAGACTCCTAGAACAATAAACATGCTTACTCCCTACCACCCTTCTGACAAAAGATATTTCTCTATTATTTTTGTATTATGTTTCTTCTTAGATCCTAGTCACAACATTTATCTTAGTGTTATGGTTCTCTCTCCCTTTTCAAATGTTTGCCTCCAGGGGTACTGAAACTACTAAAATACATTGTATTTGGTGGATCTGCATTAAAAATCACTTCTTTCTCCTGAGAAACAATTTAAAACATCATATTTTTGCCTGGCAAATTGAACTTTTTTAAATATATAGAGAGAGACCTAGAGCCATCTGACCCAAATTTATTTTTCTCCAATTGCAATTTCCATTTGGGAATATTATTGTTAAATATCTGTGATGGAGATACTTTCAAAAATGTTATTGTTTACTTTTTATTGATTTTTAAAACATGCCATAAGAGAAAATGTATAAGAACACGTCATAAAAAGGTAACTTAATTATAGATATATCAGAGATAATTGTATAATTATTTCTCAAAATGCATGTTAGGAAAAGAAGAATGATCAAAAGGCCATACCACATACAGATGCAGCCTACATGTATACAATATTTTGTATTTTTAGGCAGTATGCAGAATGTGTTGTTTTTATGTTATTGCACCAATTATTTATATAACATAGGGAGAGACTCTTTGGATTTGCAATTAACTTATCCTTTCTCTAATACAGCATCTGTCCCAATAAAATGTCGAAGATTCAAAATAGGTGCCTGGTAAAGAGGGGAGAAGATGAGATACTCAGTTACTGCAATGATGGGAACAATATAAGGACCTAGATAAATAGAATAGACAAAATTTGTGTTGTGCCTTGTATACCATGTGTGACTCTGCACTGAAACTGGCAACTGAAGTAAGCTACAGAGGACCAGTTCTGTCTGTTACTTATCAGAGGAAGACTTGCATTAAAATGAATTTGTTGCATCTTGGATCATAGTTTAAATTATAGTATATTACTATTTGGGCATGATGAACCCAATTTTGACTCGTCCCCCCCCCCCCCACACACACACATACACACAATGACTGATTTCTTTATTCAAGAAAAATCCAAGCACACTGAATTTAATCATATAGTTGCATCTGGTAAACTGTAATCCCAGTTAATACACATGGGAATCTAATCCTGAAAAGATCTGAACACCTGCAAAGCCCTGTACAATCAATGGCAGTTCTGGGCATTCAGCACCCCCCGAGGATCAAGCCCTCTGTTAGTCCAACAGAGAATTTCTGAAAGATACTAAAGTGCATGAATTTCTGATTTAAAATATGCATGCTCATTGATCACAAATAGGGCAAAAAATGTCACACAGTTATTACAGAGAAAAGGGAGTTGATTAAAATAGGTGACCTTTAGAAAGCATTTGCAAAAAATGTCTACTGTTTGTTAGAAGATAGTGCCCAAGGGAGTTCCAGACTGGTTCAATTGAATAGTTTAAATAACAAGCTTAGAAAAAAATGTGGGATTCTATGTTTTTTTTTTTTTTTTTTAACAGGAAAATATATTTCTTTGGAGTACATTCTTAGTCAATTTTTTTAACTTGACCTATTAATATGTTCAGATGGTTGGCCTGATGGCTATGCTTTATTCTGTCACACAGGACACCTCATTTGAACCCAACCTAAGGTTGCTCACTTTATGGGCTGGTGCAGCTCAGATGTGTCATTGACTTGACACACTTGGGCTCTCAGGGTTAGAGAGAGTGACAGGTAATTGCTACATCAGAGCAGCGTGTGATGGCTAATTCAAAGTGGCACTGGTGATGGTCTTGAAAGCTCACCCATTCTTTAAACTAGATAAAGGGCACCACAACTTTCTAAAAGAAAGTAGTCATGTTATATAAGAAAATGGTTGTTCCTCAAAATAAAGGGCAAGATTCTTAATGACAAATCTGCACAGATGTGCAGTGAGTGCTAAATACCAAGATGGAAAAGTTTAACTGGGATGAATGGTAAGGACTGAACACAGAAAAAGCACATAAAGTTAGTTATATACTAGCCTCAGCAAACCTTTAATTTGCAGACATAGATGAGTTGCTATAAGAAAAAAGCAAATCTTTTTTGACATTAACCATATAATATTTTAGTTAAGTTTAGTTAACTACATCTCCCTCCCCTTACCCAAATTCCTCCACTCCCCCACTTTTTGCACATAGCTATTCTTCAAGGTAGCACCCAGTTTCAAAGGCAGAAGGGCCAAAATACTGAAAGAAAAACTGTTCTCATGTAAAGTCCTGCCCACTGTTGTAGGCCTAGGAGGTTTGCCTAAGCATTCAACTTCAGGGTAGGAATCTGAAGCAAAGCTGAACTTTTTGAGATATGCATATCGTTAGTCAGTACAATGATGAATGTCCAGTTAAAGGCAGAGGGTCTGCTTCTGATCATAAGAGTTCAAAAGAAACTCCAGCAAGTGAATAGGCTTGCACTGAGGTAACGTCACACTGACTAGGTCCATTATCTGTTCTAGGGCACACATGTTTTATCAGACAATGGAGTAAGAAATGCTGGTTTTGAAAGAGAGTGCAATGAGTTCTTGTTATATTTACCAAGTTAGTTAAAGATTTAAAATTAGATTTACTCTAACCAACTAGTAAGAGAACTTAATATTTTTATTAGCATTTTAGTTATAAATGCAATAACCATTAACAAGCAAAACATTCACATATTCTTTTGAATGGCTATGAAAAGGCTTTTAGCTTTTGCTGGATAATGAGCACCTCAGTTAAATGACTAAAATGCTGCTTTAAATGAAAGAGCTTTTCCAACAAGCTTGTTGAAAATATAATCTTTGAAATGCTTTGGTCATAAAAATCCTTAACATGCATATTAAATTAAAGAATTATACTCAGGCTATTCAGACCAATGGAAACCCAGTCAAATGTATTAGTCTTATTCTCCCTCCACTCCAGTTGCTACAAATATTCTTAGAACACCACCATTAAATTGTACTACTTGATACATGAATTCCATTCACCAATATTCTTTTTTGTTTGCTTTATTTTCAAAAATGGGAAAAGTGAAACTTGCGACCAAGCCATATTTTAGATCACATCCTGGAACACAGATATCGAACTAAATACAAAATAGATATATGAAAGACTGTAACATGCACAAACAGACTCAATATGTAAGAAGATAGAAATGCCAAGTAGATAATTCTTAGCAAATGCACCTTCATATAGTCTTCATATAGGCACTTAATAGAGTTACTCAAACTACCATTTCAATAATGCCCAGAAGCCTTGCACACTTTAAAATAATTAATCTGAGAAGACTGGATATCTCAAGATATTGAGAGAGGGATACAGAACACAGAGCACTGTTTCAAATTGAGCAAAGGCAGGTAGTGATTTTTTTAAAAAAGGCTATGTTCCAATGTCTGTACAGTGACCTTTGTGAAATGAGTCAGTGTTTCAGGCAAGTTTTTGGTGGGAAGCTCTCCACCTCACTAATACTACAATTAAGACTGGCACTTGCTGGCAGTCTTGTAAGAATGGCTAAGAAATGAATGATCACAGATTCTCAATGACCTGTCAGTCCAACTGATGGGTCTTAGGGATCAGGGTCAAAACACATTGGAAGGGCCAGGTCAAAACAGATGACTTATGAACCTGAAGGGAGGTGGGGGAGGGAAAGAGGATTTTGGTCTCCAGAGCTATTATAATGAGTAAATAAATAAAATACTATTTATCAAGAGTCACTTACTATCGTATTGTCAATATGTTTGGTGTATTGGGCAGAGTGGTAACATTATCAGTGATTTAATGAGTTTGTGATCAGTCATAAATATAGTCTAACACTGGAAACAGAAACCTGGTGCAGGGTTCCCTTTAATTCATTGTTCCTAACAATCTTCTTTAGAGGATCTTCCACTGAGCCCATCAACTTTAGATTTGAAGGACTCAGTCTTGTGAGGTTCTGGGCACTTCCTGAAAGGTGTTAGGCAATCTTCACTCTGAGCGAAGTTAATGTGAACGGAGAGTATCCAGTATATCAGAGGCAGAAACCAGCACTTTTCACGATCAGGCTCACACGCAACGTGATCAGAGTGTTGGAGAATACGTGTCCTGTTAGTTCCAATACTGGGTTTTGTTTTATTTTTTTTGGCGAGTTCATTTTTCATGGAGAGGACACTAAGAGAGTAGTGGTGGGGCAAGTAGAATGGTAAGGAAGGGGTGTATTTAAAGAAGCAAAGGAGTGGGGAAAAGGATGGATAGGAGGAAATGGGAACAGATAGAGTAGAAAGATATGGGAGATGGAGGAAAGGGAAAGAAAGGGGAGAAATAGGGGTTGCTGTGAGCGGAAGGATGAGAAGGAGCATGGGGAGTGAGGTGCTATATCAGAGGGAATTTGGTAGCCACAGAGAGACAAGAATGAACATCCAGGAAACAAAACATGAAAGTGACATGATTTCAGTTTCAAAGGTTTCAATGACAGCGGGAGGCTGCTGGACATGTGAAGCCCTGCTGGTGATGGTGTTGCTGCTCCTGTAAGGAGTTCTACGGGGCTGGAGCTTCAAAGCTGCCCTTAGAGCCTCTCTCCCATTAGTCTTGAGCCTTTACATGGTCTGTGGGCTCAGAGAAGGGAAGCTGCTGGAACTCGGTGCCCCATAGCATCTCCAATATAGTCTTATTTCTCTTTTCTCATGCCCATCTACAAATATATAGTTACCCTTTTTATTCCTTGGCATGAAATTGTTAACTTTAGCCATTAACAAGAATTTCCTTTTTTTTTTCCACACTATCACCACACTTGGATCAGAAGTGTGCCTTGTTGCTCTACAATGGGTATTGTTATGTCTGCCTGTAGATAGATCTCATTGCTTTTACCTCTGTGTTACTTTAACCTCACTGGTTGTCAAGCTTACTTTAAAGAAGCCCCAGGTATGAAAGTGTGAGTATCAGATACTAATTTCAACTGAGATGAGCTAGATAGCAAGCTCAATCTTCTGTCAGTAGTATGAAAGTCGGCTTGAGGCAAAGATTTGAACACTGGCCTCATTCAAAGACCTAAAAAGAACTGAAATAGAGCTGAAACTTATATATAACTCTTAATGTTACTTGCTATGGCCTTATGGTCAAAACAAAGGCCCCAAAGGCAGAAGACCTGGGCTCTATTCCCAGCTCCGCCGCTGGCTTCTTATATGAGTATATCACACAACAGACGTGTGTCTCAGTTTCCCTATGTACTGTGTTTAATGGGAATAATTATACTCTCCTTCATCCCTGATCTGACATTGAAAGATTAATGCTTATAAAGTGCTTTGAAATCCTCAGATAGATGGCTGCTCAAAATAATTAGTATTGTCTTTTATTTTTTCATAATGTGAAGAAGATTGTATGGGTGGAATCTGCAGGTGTTTGGAGAAACATCCTTACATTTGATCCCAGCATATTAAAAAGGGCTCTTCACTTAAAAACAGAAGGTGAATCTGGATTTGGTTTGGTTTTTAAATACTCTAATAACTGAAATACAAGGGCATATGGGTTTAGAGAGCCAAAGACATGATGAAACAAAATGTGATGCTTTTCTTTTTATCTACTTCAATGTCTTTGATGGAAATGGAACAAAACCCATCATGTCAAAGTGTTTAGAGTTAGCCCTTGCGAAAGACCAGACGGGAAGTTGTTGCTGTTTGCATGTGAGCACACAAATCAGCAACTGTGTAAGGAATGCTTATTCTCAAACCTAGGGAACTTTTCCCTGTAGAGTAATAGGGTGTTTTCTTTTGATTAAATTTTGGATGGATGTTTTGACTCATGTATATTAATACTAATTATGTTGAGGAGCCATTGATTATTCATGAAACACAGTTCAGTGCAGATACCTAGAGTAGGAGCTTGATTTATCCTAATAAATCCCCTCCCAGCCCTGGTCAAGACAAAATATCCTCTCTGGGGAGAAGCAGCACATGCCTGAGTAAATATCTCTTTGCTACTACAAGGGCTGAGAAATGGGCCAATGTGGCAAACCAAACTAGTTGTCAATGCCTGTATCTACCTTCAAAGGCAACTCCATTCCCAAGAATACAACAGTTACATGTTGACACCAGTCTCAGATACACTGCCTAAGAAAATTAATATTTTCAAAAATGAGACCATATTGATAGCCAATTAAGATTTTCAGGGCTTTCAGTATATTCCCCAAAACCATAGTTCAGTTTCACATATGCTTGCATTTATGAAGGCAGGATGGAAGAAAGAAACTTTTCACCAGATCCAGCCATGAAAAGCTGATGGGATAAGCAGTAAACTTGTAGATAACTTTTGTTTCAGGGGGTGGGGAGGTTAAGAAAATCTCTCCAAAAGTGTGTCTACATATTCAATGTATGACAAAATGCTATTAATGATATTGAAAATAATGGTAGCTGATAAATTATATATGGATATTTGATGCCTGCTAAAATGATTTTAATGATATTTACAACACTATTGGCTGAAAAATAAGGAAATGTAATCACACTTTTAAAAACTATCTAGGGTATATTCATATGAAAGTAAGATGTGAAATCAATTATCTTTCCATTGATCTCACAGGGATTTTCTCTATATTATGACAGATTTTTAAATGAACATTTTATGTTCCCTTTTTTCTTCTTTTTTATTGCCCTCCCAAGTAACATGCTTAATACAACAGATCTTACTTTGCGTCTCTTGCTGTGTTACAAAGTTTGGACAGTTTAACCAGCTCCTCACATCTAGCTCCTGACTACGTGGACATTAAGTATGGACTAAGCTGAGACCATCAAATTTAACTCACTTTAGACACATTAGGCTGGCAGGCTAACAGCACTCACTATAAACATCCCTGACTTTTTCTTAATAATACATTTAATCTTTCAAAACATCCTCTTTCGCCTGTTCTCTGTTCTTTTTCAAATAAACATCTTAATCATCAGTTTCTTTCTTTCTTTTAACATGTCATGCTGCTTCCATCACTCTATGAAGGATCAGTCCCCATCCTTTTAATCAAAACAATGATTCATGTCAGAATACTTTTTCTCTGAAAGCTATGGATTTAATTCTCTGACCACTCACATAAGAAACAGCCCTCCTCCCCAGCATAGCTGCTAGTCCTGCATTGGAAACTGTTCAAAAACATGTCAGATGCTTAGTATAATATCTCAGACTTCTCAATGGCATTGCTAAACTGGGAAGCTGCACACATATTCTCAATTCACATTTGAAATACCCCTTTCTCATTTAAATACTGTGGAACTTTGAAGCCTTTAGACTATGAGTTTCCACTTGAGCATGAATAAACCTGTTTAATCAAAATTAAGTTATCTTTGCCTTGCAGACTCCTTTAAATATATTAAGGGCAAAGAAGAAAGATAGAAATAAGAAGGGTGGGGAAGAGAAGGGGGCAAACACACTAATTATTTTTGCAAGATTCAGAAGACCATCTGAGCAGAAATATTTCCAACAGTTCAAATGAACCTGTCTAACAATCTTATTCTCTTAAAACAATAGTTCCATTATGGGACACTTATCTCTAAACTAAGGCTTTTACTGACATAACAAACGGACTGTCTTGCTGCAGTGCAGAATGTCAGTTTACTCAGTTAGAACTTTCAATGCAGAAATTCAGCATGATGCAGTTCCCCCAGATAAAGCAGCACTTACCTTAATTGAAATCCTTTCTCTGATAGAGCCGAGGCATCAGTCAAATCAGCAGTGATTTGGGGGCAATCTAAGTTTTCTATCAACACCCTCCAGGTAGCTGCATACTGTACTGCCTTTTTTCGTTTGTGTTGAACTCCTCACTGTCTAAAAGAGAGAGAGAGAGAGAAGCTGAAATCCTCAGAGGTTCCCAGTGAGTGAGAGAAAGAGTACCAAAGCAATGTTTCTTAACATGAGATTCTCAGCAAACGTGCTCAGATCTGGAAGATCCTGTAACTGCTGTGATAGGCTCCTGTCATGTCCCGGGAGCCGTGGGATGATCATTGACCTGATTAGCACTGAACACTCCCCACACGCAGAGAAAGCATTGAGAGGATTGGTGAGTTGCAAGGGAATTGGGAAAGGCACCAGGGCCACTTGGGAATCTTTTCTCTTTCAGACTAATGGATATGCTGCAGCTGAGGCTGTAATTTGTGAGGAGGTTATGTACAATGTTAACTATCTAAGGACTTAAACAAATGTGCTTTTGCATGCTCTTTCTCAAGGTGCATCATCGTGCAACATAAGGTATATCTGAGTAATTAGAGACTGATGTAGCTGTTTTGTAATATGAGGCTCACTGTATGTAATATTCTGTAATCTGGGAGATAAAATAAATTCATACACTTGCCTATGACCCTGGAAAACAGAGCTCATTTCCAGCCTAGAATAAATGAAATGAGTTTGATGGGCTTGTGTTAGCCCCCAGATTTGCCTATGTTAAAAAAATCAGGCTAGACATAGTAAATAAACATATTTGACACCTTAAATAAAACAGATTAACAATGCTGAATTATCATTTCATTACAAAAAGGCCCCTTCAAAGAAGCAAAGTGTAGAAAGGCACATTCACTTCCACTAGAATAGTATAAGAAGCAAACATAATGTAAAGCAACTAAACTTAACAGGGCTTGATTTGCCTCCCACGCCACTGTAAATCAGGAAAAAGTCCAATGGACTTTAGTTGGTATTGGTTAAAAACAACCTGGTTTAGAGCGGAAGTGAGGGCTGCTATACAAAATATGTATCTATATATAACAAATGGAACAAAGAAGAAGATGATAGTAATGAATATAAATCAGAAGCTAGGAGTGATAGAAAATTGATAAGGGAAACAAAGGGACATGAGGAGAAATCTATGGCTAGCAGAGTAAAGGACACACACACATTAAAAAAAAGTTTTTGAAGTGTATTAGAAACAAAAAGAATCCTAACAGTGGAATTTGTCTATTACTAGATGGAAATGGTAAAATTATCAGAAATAATGCAGAAAAGGCAGAAGTGGTCAATAAATATTTCTGGTTTGCATTTGGGAAAAAAACAGATTATGCAGTCATGCATTATGCAGTTATGATGATAACACTTTATTCTGACTTTTGTAGCTGCTGTTTATTATCCTCCTGTGGTAGTAGTGGAATGACAAAACAGCAAATCCAAATACCTTGCATCCAAGAGTTTTAGAAGAACTGGCTGACGAGCTCATAGATCATTAATACTGTTTTTCAATAAGTCTTAGAACACTGAGGATGTTCCAAGAAAGGTAATGTTGTGCCAATATTCAAAAAGGGTAAACAGGATGACCTGGGTAATTATAGCCATGCCAGTCTGACATCAATCCTGGGAAAGATAATACAACAGCTCACATGGGACTACATTAATAAAGAATTAAAGAAGGGTAATATAATTAATACCAATCAACATGGGTTTATGGAAATTAGATCCTGTCAAACTAACTTGATATCTTTTATTGATGAGATTACAAATTTGGTTGATAAAGGCAATAGTGCTGATATAATATACTTAGAGTTCTGTAAGGTATTTGACTTAGTACCCCACAACATTTTGACTAAAAAACAAATCACATTAATGGATTAAAAGCTGTCTAACTGATAGATCTCAAAATATCATTGTAAATTAAACTACACTATTTAACATTTTTATCAATGACCTGGAAGAGAACATAAAATCATCACTGATAAAGTTTTCAGGTGGCACAAGAATTCAGGAAGTGGTAAATAATGAAGAGGACAGGTCACTGATACAGAGCAATCTGGATAATATAATTTTTAATGTGGCTAATTGTAAATGTATGTAATTTGGAATAATGAATGTAGGCTATCGTTACAGGATGGGGAATGCTATCCTGAGAAGTAGTGATTCTGAAAAAGATTTGGGGATTGTAGGGGATAATCAGCTGAATATGTGGCCAAAAGGACTAATGCAATCCTTGGATACATAAACAGGGGAATCTTGAGTTGGAGTAGATGGGTTATTTTACCTCTGTATTTGGCACTAGTGTGACTGCTGCTGGAATACTGTGTTCAATTCTGGTATCCAGAATTCAAGAAGGATGTTGGTAAATTTGAGACAGTTCAGAGAAGAGCCACAAAAATTATTAAACAATTAGATGATGGACTTTATAGTGATAGACTCAAAGAGCTTAATCTATTTAGCTGAACAAAGACATGGTTATGGGACGACTTGATTACAGTCTATAAATACCTGCATGGGGAATAAATATGTAATATTGGTCTCTTTGCATACAAAGGTATAACATGATCTAATGTCTGGAAGTTGAAGCTAGACAAATTCAGACTGAAAATATCGCAAACATTTTTAATAATGAAGGTAATTAACCATTGGAACAATTTACTGATGGCCATGGTGGATTATCCATCACTGGAAATTTTAAAATCAAGATTGCATGGGAATCATTTGCTGGAAGTTCTATGGCCTGTGTTATACAGGTGGTCAGAGTAGATGATCCCATTCATCTTCTGGCCTTGGAAATCTATAAATCTGTGAAAAATTATGGTTTTAAATAGGTGGAAAACCAGTTTAAGGAGATTCAGGCCCATTATTGTATTGTTCTTAATACTCAAAACCCTACTGGTATATTTAATAACACCAGTTAAACAAAACTAGAATGCTGGACAGAAATTGCTCAGATTGTGGTGGTCAGTCACTTTGTTTCACCACAGTCATCTGCTAAGTGCCTGCTCCTCAGATGACCTATGTGGCACTAGTCAACTAACAGGATTTCCCCCTGGGTGTTATCTTTGGAAGCACTTGATCACTAAAAAGAGATGACTTCAAAGAACGTTTTCATTGGCACTGGCTGCCTGATGAGGGGACACCACAGAGAAATAACTCTATGGATAAAGGAAGTCGGTATCATTATCTGGTAAGTACAGGCCTGGAATAGGAATTAAGTGTTCTGGAAAAGGGGTGATCAGTGAAGTGGTAGCATTTGAAATGACTAAACTATTTAAGTTAGTCATAATTAAAGAAGACTGTGAGAAACTCCACTGGGACTTATTGTTAAGTTGGACAATTGGGCAGCTTAAATATCATATGAAATTCATTGCTGACAAATATAAGGTAATGCACATTAGAAGGAATAAATGTGAACCACTCATACAAATGTCTGAGATTTAAATCTTTTAGGGAGACAGAGTACAGGTCACAAGACTGGAAGCCAGGAGATTTGGGTTCTATTCCTGCATCTGCCACTAACCTGGTATGTGGACAAGTTACTTCACCTTTCTCTGCCTCAGCCTCTGGTTTCTCATCTGTATTAAGAGGAAGTGTAATGTATCCTTCTTTGTACATGACTTTGAGATTTATGCATGACAAGCACTGAAGAAATGCTAAGTACTACTAGTAGTAAACTAACTATAACCACTCAAGAAAAAAGGTCCAATGGCAGCACTGTGAACAGCTCAATAAATTCATCTACTCAGTGCAGTTTTGTTCAAAAGAACAGACAATGTATTTGGATGTATAAAGAATGGTATGAAAACTAACAGTGAAATTTTTCTAATGTCATTATATAAAACCAATGACACACCTTCACCTGAAATACTGGGTTCAGTTCTGGTCACCCGTCACAAAAAATCAACAACAAAAAACAGTAGAAATAGACCCCAGGGACAAAAATAATCAGAAGAGAGGAAAGACTTCCACAGGAGTAGAGAGTATAAATATATAGCATAATAAATGGTATAGATTTAAAAAAAAATGGGTATTCCTGTTTATCCTTCTTTATATTACAAAAACAATGGGACATTCAATGCAAATTAAAGACAACAATTATAGAAAGAGAAAAGGAAATACTTTTTTTACACAATCCATAATTAATCTTTGGAACTCTTTGCCAAAAGATATCATTGAGGCCAAGAATTTAGCAGAATTCAAAAAAAAAGGATTAGACATTTACATGGCTAGTGAAAATATTTATATTAGCATTAAATATATATAAAGGATATAAGACCATAACATAAGAACGGCCATACTGAGTCAGACCAGTGGTCCATCTAGCCCACTATCCTGCCTTCCGCCAGATCCAGCTGCTTCAGAGGGAATGAACAGAGAAGGGCAGTTATTGAGTGATCATCCCCTGCTGTCCAGTCCCACTTCTGGCCATCAGAGGCTTAGGAACACTCGGAGCATTGGGTTGCATCCTTGACCATCTCAGCTACTAGCCATTGAGGGACCTACTCACCATGAAGTTATTTAATCCTTTTTTGAACCCAGTTATACTTTAGTCCTTCACAACATCCTGTGGTAACAACTGCCACAGTTTAACGGTGCGTTGTGTGAAGTACTTCCTTATATTTGTTTTAAACCTGCTACCTATAAATTTCATTGGTGATCCCTAGTTCTTGTGTTATGTGAAGTTATATACCCTCATGCTTAAGGGTATAAGCCAATTATTAACAGCAAGGAGTTAGGGGGGAAAAATCCCTTTTGGGCAAGTGATTCCATAATTCCGATTACAAGAGTTATTGCACTTTTCTCTGAAGCATCTGATATTGGCCACTGTCAGAGGCAGAATGCCAGAGTGGATGGACCACTGGTCTGGCTCAGTATGGTAATTCCCTAATTCCTATTTCAGATACCCCTGTTGTTGACTTTTAGTAGCAACCATTATTGTCTTGGAAAATACTCTGGCCTGCTACTATGCTTTAGTACTTTGATTTATTAATAGTAAAGCTTCAAAGCAACTCACTATATCACTGTTCAGGTTACAGAACTCACAGTCAGAGGCTATTAGGTATTCATTTTTCATTAAAAATTACTTTGATTATTATGGCTACAGCATTTCATCAGAGAAGTGGTAAATGTTGATGAATATTCTTAAGTCAGACATTTGTTTGGATGGGAAGAGCAAATGTGATGTCAAAATAAATACAGCAATGATGGGCTGGCCGTGGGGAGTGTACTGCACTTCCATTTGGGAAACCTATTTTCAATTTGCAGATGTCTTCCTCCTCTGTAGCTAAGAGGGGTGAGGTGTATGATGGAGGGGGCACACTAAACACTTGACAGAATGCTGAAGGACTCACAGATGGACTCCAAAGTGGGTATTGTCTAGTCCATCTTGGCTAGAAGAATGGTGACCATGTGTCACCTGAAGGAGTGACCCAGGATAAAAGTAAAACAAACAAAACAAAACAGTTTTAGTCAACATGATCTTTTCCTCAAGGGTTAGTGTTAATCAGAAAATAAAAAGAAAATATCCTCTGGCTTGTGCTTCAAGCCAGTCCTGTAAGCCCTGGATGTGAAGCCCTCCCTTTTCAGGGGTATTCTTCTCATTTTATCTTCCAAGCAGCCATTCTTTTAGCCTTTCCCTGTGCAAGGACAGGGCAAAGGTCGGCTAGGATTAACATCTTGTTCACTTGGACCTGCAACCTGTAACACCATGCTAAAGTGAAGTAACCTCAGGGCTTCATAGGAGAAATGAGGGGGGGGGAACCTAGTTTGTCTTTCATCTCCCCAGAGTAAAACATAACCATAACAAACCTATGAAATTTGTTGAAAATACTTCCCAATAAACTGTCCAAGCATTACTGAAGACAGACAATCTTCATATTATTGGGAAATTCAGCACCCAAACTTTTCCATGAGAGTTGGGAGCAGTCAGGCTGGCTACCTATCAGCAACACCTGAAAACTCCCCTTGCTGGTACTTTTGACTCTGGGGGCTAAGTGCTTAATCTTATTTATATTAACATCAACACAAAGTTCCAATTGACTTCAATAGTACAGGATTAAACTCCACAACCTCAGCAAGCATAAAACAGCATAGCTGCATTGACATCAGTGGAGCTACACATTTTACTCTAGATGAGGATCTGACCCTAGGACTGCGGCAACTTCTTATGAGATAGTACCATATATTCTGCTGGTCTCCATACATCAGCACCCCTTACATCCATGCAAAATTTTTTAGTTTTTGATGTAGCCCATTTTACAGCCTCCTTTTCAAACTGCCTGGACTTCATGATGTACAGCCACAATGGGAAGCTTCTTTTGTATCTAGCAGCACTGTCAGCATGAACATTCAGCACTTTAATTCATCTCCTTGTCCAACAAGCTGTTGAGGTTAAGTTAAAGATGTTACCTAGTTGGAAGGGAGCATCTGGCTTCTAGCCACACTCAGTTGAAACTGCTTGACTCATCACTTTTCCCTGCTGGTAGCTATAGGAATCTTGTTAACTCCAAAACACACTTGTCCTTATCTGCCTACTGCTCCTGAACACAATCCAGGAACAATCCTCACTAACATCCTTCTTTACCTAGGCCAGGCTTCTAAAGATAAGGGTAGTTGTACAAACAATTGCTGCAAGACATATCAAATTATTTTATTTCATGAAATGCAGAACGTGAATTGAGCTGGCACACGTTTGCTAAGCAGGGTCATATACTGAACCATACCAGTTCTGATGCTTTAATTCCCTGGGGGCTGGTCCACAATGTTGGAGACCTCCAAAGGGAAGAGACAAGGCAGGGATTTAAGAAAAGTTCCATGAGCTGCATGGAGAGAAAACTTTGCAAATGCGAAAGCACGAAACCTCAGGGTAGGACAGATTTTGAAGTGAAGCTGATGTCGGAAGGCAAATGGTGGCTGCAACACCGAGTGCTTAAGGTTGAGTCAGGTTTTGGAGCACAGTCAATGAGAGGAAACTCAAGCGAAACAGGGAAGAATGTAAGGAATAGGGAGAAAGGGGAAAAGAAGGATGGAGGGACTGGAGCAGGAGGGCTGGAACAATTTGTATCGTCTGGGTGCTGAGAGCCATTGAACCAACTTGTAAAACCTGTATATGATAGAAATCAGTTAAAAAAGTAGAAATGTGGAGAGGAGGACCCAATAAGAGGAAGAAAGGAGAGGGAGAGAAGCAGGCATCAGGAAAGGATGAAGAAAAAAAAGACTGATTGGCAGAAGTATTAGGTGGCTGTAAAGAGGAAAAGATGGAAGGAGAAGAGAAAAGAATGGGACAGAAAAATATAATAAGAATGAGATAGCCAAAAAAGTCATCCATGAAGAAAGAGAAAATGATGAAGATGAAAGTGGGAAACAAAAATAGAAAAAGAAAACCACACGCTGTTAAGGGTAGCAAATATTGTGGGTGCGTGGGGAGGAGATTATTTAATTATTCATGTATTTACATTGCTTTTATTGTATTTCCTTGGCAGAAAATCAGGAGTAGAAAGGAGAAAAAATCTACTTTAATCCCAGGGTTGGTGGATGTAGGAAACCTTTTTGGTCAACTGAAGCTGGTAAGGAGTGCTGAGAACCTAAAGGCAGCAAATATTTTGTGTACGGGATGGAGGAAGTGTATTACCAATGTTCTTAGTTCTCCATGTCAGACACAGAGGGATCGGACAATCAGCAATGGATACAATATAAACAGAAATAAAAATGAAGATCTCCCTATTGGGCTAGGGATGAAACCCTCCCCGGCTAATAGCACTTACTCATTTTCAGACTAAAGTGGGTTGCTCTTGCCTTAGGTTCAATTTTATTTTTGTTATGGGAAACTCATCCACCGTGTATCATAAAAGATTTTTACAGTGCTGGTTCAAACCATGAATTAAATGCCAGATAGTGACAAAACCAATATGAACAATAGACAATTATTTGACTATGTCACATGCCTAGGTACTATTTACAGCAGGATATTATAGAAGGCAGCTTTGGTGAAACATAGTATCCTCTCTTCTCAGGAGAGAAAGCCTTTTATTCAGGAACTCAGTGTTAGTCAGTGGAATGCACCCTCTGCAGGACAGGTGGAATTTTGTGTTTTATGAAGAGGAGGGAGGGGAGGGAAATTTCTGCCAGGTAACTCATGTAAAAGGGATTTCTTGCTCCCTTGCATGAGTGTGAAGTCCAAGTTGCAATTTACTTCTAGGATTCTCCTAGGCATTTTTATAGCTAAAGCCAGCTCTGCTACTTCCTGAGAATAATACATTAAATCAAACACATTTTAAGGGTCACATTTTCAGAGTCATAAACTATCATGCCAGTCCATTTTTTCAGAGGAAAATCTAGGATGTTCAGCATTCTATAGCATGCAAAGAGGGTCACGTCTTGGGACGCGAGAGCACCTCTCCCTGACTTAAGGGCAAGAATATTTCAGGTATTGTTTGGTTTGTGTAAAGAGTCAAACCACTACTGGATAACAGATTCAAAACCTCAAGTACAGCAAATTTCCTAACAAATAAATATTGTACAATGGTGCTCCGTGTTGGTAGGTAATTTTCATCCTACAACCTTTTCTCACTTCCAAGCCTCAACAATTTTCTTTTGTGTCATAAGGTGTCTTTTCTTCTCTCAGACTCATTTTATATAATATCTCATCATTTATTTATTTTTTTCCTCTAAAACCCTCAGCTGTCTTTTTTTCAAGACACATTTTTTATCCTTCTGATATTTTCTTTTTCCATCATGTTTACCTCTCTAATCTGCTTTCTATCCGAATCTCTCCTTGTCCCTTTTTTCTCCACCATTTTCCCTTCCCCCGTAAACACCCCTTAGTCTTCTACTCGAAGGATTCTTTCCCCTGGTCTCTCTCTGTCTTGGGTGGAAGCTGTGTGGAGGAGAGGCAGGGGAGAGGAGATCTGTGCTGCACTCATTCCACAGGTATGCAGCACCCCTTTCTGAAGAAGAGCAGGAAGTTTGGCAAGATGCATTCTCGCTCCTTTGCAGCACTCCCTCAGCTCGTCTTCAGCAGGACCCAACCAACAGGAACTGGGACATTAGTCTGTTGCCGAAATGGGCTGGACTTTTCTCTGTTAGTCTGACTGTGAAGCTCTATGCATCTGTATCTGTCTCCCCATTCAACCCATTAAAATTGATTTCTCTCTGAGAGCGACAATAGCTCTCCAACTAGAAAGAGCAGCTTATTTCTGCATAACAAGTAAACAGAGGAGACAATATACCCTATTGTGTTATTTTGTTTTGAATTACAGGGGGCAAGGCAGATGAACTGATGGGTCGATGGGAACATTGGCCACAAGCTGAGTTGTCCATTAGCTTCTACACACCCTCTTAAAGCTTTGCAGTGGCTGGCCAGTACCCTAGTTCACTTCCAGCTGTCAGAATATTCACACTATAACACTGGAGGGTGATGCTGGAAAAGGAGATAAGGCAGAGATCGCCTTCTAAGTGGCCTGAATAGTGCAGAATTTTCAGAGCCTTTAAGGAGACACAATCCAGATGATTACAATGTGATGGCCTCTGTGAGTCCCCATACAAGCTATTACTTCTACAATGGCTACACTCTCTCCAAGAATTTAATTGGCTGTGGGACTCTCATCTTGGATTTTATGGCCCCCTTATGGTATACTCTGATGCCAAGGAACCATGAAGTTATCAATCTGGGTAACTAGAGACAGCAGCTGTTCAGTGATGCCTGAGTCTGTGTAGCTTTATTTTTGTTAATCTTGCTTATCTTCATCTCCCACATTAATCCCCTTAAGTCTGTCCTGTTTCAAATAGTGTCATCTAGTAGCACCCTACTAGGTAGCTGTATATGCTGCTTTGATTAGGTTGTCTGTCCTCTCTCATCCTCCTGCACAAATCCCCAAACTGTTCCTGTAACTGATGCCTACCCTCATTATCCTACTGCTTCCCTGCACTGGAAGGAGGGTCTATACTGGAGGCACCAAGTGATCTTCAATAGAAGTAAATTCCAAACCAAACCCAGGTCACCAAGCATTTGCAATAATCTGGTAATTAGACCAAGTGGTAAGAAAGTACCTATAGATGAAAAATGTTGTTCCAATTTCTCCTCTCCGCAAACATGGTTTCCAGAGAGACCTATACATTTATGAATAGAAATGCTTAAAAGTTCAGAAAAAAACTAGGGCCACATTGTGACAGGCCATTGCGTTGGTGTGAGCTAAGGGAGGCAGGGAGTCGGCATGGAGCTTCCTTCATTTGTGCAGCCCATCCAAGGCCCTTAAATATAGGCAGCAGGTTTAAAAGAAACATAAGGAAGTACTTCTTCACACAATGCACAGCTAACCTGTGGCACTCATTGCCATAGGATGTTGTGAAGACCAAAAAAGTTAGGATAAATTCATGGAGGATAGGTTCATCAATGGCTATTAGCCACTATGGTCAGGAATGCAACCCCAGTCTCTGGGTGTCCATAAACTTCTGACTGCCAGAAACTGAGACTAGAAGGGAGGTGGTGGATCACTTAATAATTGACCTGTTCTGTTCATTCCATTTGAAGCTCCTGGCCACTGTCAGCAGACAGGATACTGGCCTGGACAGACCATTGGTCTAACCCAGTATGGCTATTCTTATGTTCTGAAGGCCCTGTCACAGTTGCAGTCCCTTCACAGACTGCTTTCCCTCAGTGTGCCTTTAAGGAATGTACACAGAGGAGGCTGGCAGGGTATGTAGGACTTCAATCTCCATCCACACCGGCCTGAGGAACAGTCTGCATCATCCTAAGGGATGGTACAGGGTGTACAGCCCCTCTTCATGTTGGAACTGCGCTTCCATGAGGCACAATCCCTCCCCAATCTCCCTACAGGGTGACATGGTTTCACCCCACCCAAGACCAGGGTGAGTACATAAATACCACAATTTGGTTGTGCCTTATGGAATGCTCCAGCTGCAGAAGACAAATGAATCATTTACAATATGTTTAAAATAATCTCCATGTTAATAATGATACCTTCCTCTGAACAGGCATTATCATTATGTGATGATATCCAAATTGGGCCATTAGCCTCTCTTTCCCCTTGTCCTGGCCACTGAAGAATGAAAGATACTTTAATTATAGCACTACGGAATTACCTCCAATTGGGGATGGCGGGGGAAGGGTAAAGCATAATCAGAATACAATGCACAGACTCTAGAATATTACTTTAAAATAATTATTCCCAATATCTCTCACAGTTCCACTTGCATTCGGAATGAAGCACTACATTTAAAATACATGTATACGGGATCAGATTAAAAACAAAAGACTTACTCAAAGTCACATTTTAGAATTTATTGCCCTTGTTCCCCTCTTCACTGGGTCACAGTTTTTCTCTCTTTGCTTTATAGATTCTGGGTGGTATGAAATGAAATCTTCTAAGGACAGGATTCATATTATATTAAAAATTACAGATAAGCTATAATGTGTATATTAGCCTGAATAAAGAATGCCATATAAGTACTGGTAGTGGTGCCTAGTGGCTGCACTGAGACTCAGAAGACCTGGGTTCTGTTCCCAATTCAGCCACTGGCTACTGAATTGCCTGGGACAAGTCACCTCCTGCTCTGTGACTCAGTTTCTCCATCTGTAAAATGAGGATAATGAAACTGACCTCCTTTGTAACATGCTTTAATATTTACTGATAAAAGCGCTATGTAAAAGCTAGGTATTATTATTACTCATATCTTCCTGTCTCCCAATGCAAGTATATTGTGCAGAACTGCATTTAGCTAAAGTCCTGTGAAAATCACAGATTTTTTTTTTGTTTTATTTATTTATTTTTTAAAGAAAATTCACAGCAGTGTCATGGGTAAAGTAGCAAATTTCACTGAATAGGCACAGAATGCAGTCAGTGAAAAATCACAGCTGAATTTCTTTGTATAAAACTCACCTTCGAATCCCAACTGAACTGCTGAGATTTTTCAAACAGCAGGGAGGCTGAAGCAGGCTTCCCCACGCCCTGGTCACATACTCAGTGTGGTTCGTAGTGCACAACAGCATCATATTGAAGGAGCAGTTTGGGGTTTCACATAAAACTGACAAGAAGCCCTTGTGAACTACTGTTGTGTGCTACAAGCCGCATGGGGCATGAGACCAGTCTGTGTGGATGCCCGATTCTGCCACCCTGCTGTAGGAAAAATTGAAGTATTGAAGAATTTCACAACTTCCATGCAGTCTGTGAAATTGCAATTTTCACAGGGCCCTAATCAATCTGAATCAGTAGAACCCCAGTATCACTTATCTCCCCCTCCTATTTAAGAGAACACTTTTGAGAATAATAATGACACTACTTGGCCTTTATCTAGTGCTTTTAATCTTTAAAGTGTTTTTCAAATACTATCTCGCTAATTAATCTTCACAACCCCTCTTATTCCCATTTTATAGATGGGAAAGCTTTAGCAGAGAGGTTGAGTGACTTGCCTGAGACTACAAAGGGAATAGTGGAGGAAAGTAACAAAGGGAAATATGGATTAACTAGTAAGAAATGAAGGCGGATGGGACAATTATGGTGATGTTTTGGCAAATAGTCCTGCATCTCCAATGAGGAGTTTAATTTGTCACTGGAGGCCAGACACTGCCAACTGTACTATGTATTATGCAGTTGCTCAGTATTCCAAAGCCTGAACAAATAATAAAATGGAGATGACAAATTAAATGTATATTTTAAGAAAAGCACACTTCTGCAAAATTTGTAAACAAAATGCTATCTGTTCTTAGGTACCAGCAGAATCTTAAAATACATCCTGAGCACAAAATTTAGGTCAGGAAATAGAGAAATTCCTTCTAATTTATTTGGCATTCCATTTGATGTTGGGCTTCATTTCCTATACACTGAATTAATTGAACACAAAAACTGCATAATATACTATGAAGACAACTTATGCTGCATGACTAGAACTTTTGTACCCAAATCCTGTTCCTCTTCAAAGGGTTCATGCAAAGTCACTGGGCTTTGGCTTTGGGTCAGATCTCAAGTCAGGTTGTATGAAACCAAAGGCCTACAAAATAGTTTTCCAGAGGCAGAACCTCAAATAATAACCATTTAAAGTTGCAGCTATTCCACTCAGATATTTTTTTTCCACAATACACATTTCTCTTTAATTCAGACCACAGTGGGATCTCCCTGCTTCCTAACTGATTGCCTCAAAAATCACTCGCTGCTCTACTAGACAAACCCTAATTTAATAAGATGATTTTGAACACCCCTCTCCCCCCAATACATGTTGGATAAATGGAATTGTGTTATTGTATGGGAGAGTAAGTCGAGCCAGGCAGAACATTTGTGGTCATTAGGGCACTGGCCTCGGGGGTGTGTGAGACAGGTTCAAATCCTGCTCTGCCTGGTTTGGTGAGATATGGGGTGAAAAACTCCATTTGTTGATTCAGGTGGAGGAGGCACTTGAACCTCTGTCTCTCCAGGGCCCTAAACACCAAGACACATGCATCTTCTTGAAAAGCTCAGGTTTCAAAGATTTTGTTTTCATTCCAATGCAGAATGATAATAAACTTTGAAAGCTCAAAATTTGCCATGAAATTCAATTGTTGTCCTCTAGACAGCTCTAAGAGCAGGTAGCCACACCATGTTTATATGATCTATTCATGTAGGGACCAATTCTGCCATTGTTACTCGTGTGATTTAGTACCTTGCTCCACAAGTAGCCATATTAAAAAGAATTCATTGTGCAACTATTCTGTGGACCACTTACACTGATTTCAATGGGACTAGCTGCAGACCAAAGTACATCTCAAAATAAAAGGGGCACAATTATTCCCTTAGCCAATACTGATGTCCTCAAATTTTCACCCAAAGTGTGTAACACTGCCTGAGTCATGGATAATAAAACAATAAATAAAATAAAATAATAATAATAATAATATCACAAATCTCAGTATCACTCTTCTCTACTTCGTCTTCATCATTTATCTTCTCTTCTTCTTTAATCTTTGTCTCTTCTATTTCTTGTTCCTTTTCTTTATGAATTTACTTTTCCCCCCATTTTAATATTAACACATGGGCAGAGGGCGAAACACAGAGAGGACTTGAGTGGGCAGAAGTCCACAGACATGTGGAGCTGAACCACTTAGAATAAATGATAATGAGGCAACACATGGGGAAGGGGAATGCAGGGTCACATGCTTCCCCTTCACAGATTTCTTCCAGGATTCACACCAGAATGAAATGTTAGGGCCAAATTAATCATTGATGTATCCGATGGGCTTCTTTGACAGTCAAGTTTGCAATTTATCTTATATTTTTCATTGTTAAAAGGGCCAAATAAGTCTGCTCTTGCACATCTTTGGGAGGGAGAGACCAGGATCCAAATCTGCATTGTTCTGATTCAACACATTCACAGAATAACTGCACTATTTAACCCTGAGCCCCATTCAAGACTTTTAGCAAATAATTATGTCATTGAAAATGCAAATATGTCAGAACAACAAGAGAAAAATATAAAATATCTGCCAGCAAACTGGAATATACAATGTAATATTCATTATGGCCAAATCCAGCAAAGCCAAAGCATGCGTTTAACTTCGATCACATCAGTAATCCCATTGGTTTACTTGGTACTATTCACACACTTTTTTCTTTGCTGGACCAGGAGTTATATGAAAAGAAGACCTTCTTTTGTTTTTCTTTTTAAATTATTCCATAGCTTCTAATAAAATTGTGCCCAACCCTGCAAACACTTACTACTCTGTATAGCACAATGCCTCGTGGAAAATTTGGTTACAGAATATGGCCTCAGGCTAGAAACCGAGTGATAACATTTCAGAAACCAAGGAGTAAAATGTTGGTGGGTATATACAGAAGAGACACACATCTTTTGTTATTGTTAGAGATTCTGGTTTGATTATATTTATTGAATCGAAACAGGGACAAATTTGGGGCTCCTTTGGTTTGTAAATCGTTCTGTTCCTAATTTCTTTGAATGTATTCGTCAGCCATAAATATTTGTCACTTAGTTCAGATGACTGCTTTTCAGAGTATGGGATTTTCATAAGGTGTTCATTTTGACTATTCATGATGTGTGATTGAGTGAATGATCTATTTTTTCCCCTGATTAGATAGCTAACTTATCATCAGGAGAATGCCAAATAACACTTCCAATACAAATACATGAAACTTATGAGTTTCACAGCCATTGAACTCCGGTGGTCAAATGAAGATTTGCAAATAAAGAATAGTATGACCCTACAAGTAACAGTGAACTGAATTTGAGTACTTCATCCATTAAAACACTTGCAAATTAGATTTTCATTATTTGACCAGCCCAAATTTATAAAGTAGGGTGACCATATTTCCCTATGCTGAATACAAGACACCTGGTAAAATTACTCGCATTCCAGCAAGTTCAAGGGCAATCAATCAGAACTATGCAGTGCAAATTAACCCCAAGTTGACTGAGCCCCTGTTAAAAAGAAATAGTGCATAGCTGGATTCCTTTTATTTACCTTCTTATCTTTAAGGCTTTAGGGATCGCACCGGAAGGGATGGCACAGACACACTCCCGTACACTTCTCTCACACAGGTGACCGACCGACCCGACCCTCCCTGCCCAGCACTCTCCACCCTCCATGCCTGGCTGGGCCCCTGGGATGAACCCTTCTCTCCTGATACATGGTGCCACATCTTCCTGAGGCAACAGATGGGGAAGGGGAATGCAGGGTCACATGCTTCCCCTTCACAGATTTCTTCCAGGATTCACACCAGAATGTGGCCAGCATCAGCCTTTAGGCACTGTGTGGGAAGGAAGGGATGAGAGCTACTTCCAGCCACATGGCAGGAGGAGGTGGGGACAGGAAGACCTGGCCCATGTCTTTGCAGAGCTCATCTCTACCCTCTCCCCCCCTCCACCCCACCATGGCTGGAAGCAGCTCTCAACCCTTCCTGCTCACACAGTGTCGAAAGGCAGCTAACACCTCCAGGCTGCTGCTGGTCACTGACATAACCCAGCCGCCTCCTGTCACCTGGTTACAGCACAGGCAGGAAGGGGTTAAGCTCTAAGAATTCACTGTGCACCAGTGCCCAGGGAACCTGACTTCAGTGGCTTCAGAGAACCCGACCAGAGAGGTGACTCAGCAGGGGAGGATCGAGCAGCCTCACAGTCCCTGGGGCAGGACCCAGGGCGGGGGCAGGTGGTGGGTGAAGAGGGTGCTGTGGATCCTGCAGGATCCGGGCAAGAAAAGGCTGGAAATCGCTTCCACCCTGCCACTCCAGAGCTTAGCAGAGGGGTGGAGAGGCCAGTCCTTGCCAGTGCTGTGCAGGGCTTTGGCACACACAGGGCTCAGCCTCTCCTCGCCAGTGCCCCAGTTTGGAGGGTTTGGGGCTTTCCCAAGGCACTGGCCCAGACAGACGCAGTGGGTGAAGGAAGGAGCCTGATAGCCAGGCTATTGGAGAGCTGAGCACTCTGCCCAGCACTGGGAGTAAGACACGTCCCACCAGGGAGGATATGGAGGAGCAGCGGGGCTGGGAGGTGAAGGGGCAAAGCAGGGAGAGGACAGCAAGAGGGGGAGCATGTAAAGGGTGATGGGTGAACAGCAGAGGCAACATGTAACCAGCCGCCGCCTGGCACCTGCCCACACTCAACAGCCACTGCAGCTCACAGAGCTCAGCCAGTGCTGGCCAGAAATGGGACAGGGAGCAAGGCCCTGCTGGCCGAGAGCTGGCACGCAGCGAGGGCTGCATGGGTGGACCAGCAGGGGGAGCAGCCACGAGCCTTGCACACCCACTCCCCTCGTCGGCCACTGGACCCCACACACACGCTCACCACTAGTGGGTGGCGAGCAGGGATCCGGACAGAAGCAGGATTGCCAGTACTGAAGGGGCAGGGAGCAGAAAATAGGGGACAATTTGCCAGTTTTAAAGAAAAAGTCGGGACACCTGCAGGAGGGATTAAATACAGGACTGTCCCTTTAAAAATGGGACGTCAGGTCACCCTAGTAATGGCTATATTAATGGAACTCACAGAGTAGGAAGGTTAGCAGCACAAGTTTCCAATAAAAAAGACGCTGATTTTCAAAAGCTTCCATCTCAATATGAATGTCTGCATTCTGGGTAACTTTACATGTTGGTTGTTACTGAATGGAGATAAGGCCTATAAAAATGTAATCCGGAGTGTGATTGAGGGGAGACGGGGCAGAGACAGGGGCCTGGGGAACATTCTGCAGCTGTTTTGTATCTTGTGTGGAGAGAGGGTGGGGGAGTTGATGACTGTAATGCTTTGCCTTGACTATTCCATTATTCAGTTTTTCTTTGTTGTTTTGGGGTTGGGGTTGGTTGTTTTTTTTAGTAAGACACTCAAATAGAATAAAAACAACAATTCTGAAAATAATTTAATAGTTTTAATATAGTTGTTTTCCTTACTATTTTTAAGCAGATGACCTGTAGGAAGGTGAAAGTCAAACAGACGGGGAGTAAGTGAAAGAACACTTGATGGTGTGCAATAAAGTTTGCATTGTTTTGAGTTTGACATTACCACATTACTCAGTGTGAGTTACGGCAGTCATTACAAACAAGTGTCAATACAATCTTTATACTGTATCACATCATCCTGGATTTTTAGTTATGCCACATTTAACTGAAAAGATACTTCAGATTTTTCTTAAAATTGTAATATTGTGTTAATTTCCATGTCCCACTGCCTGGAACATTGGGTTGCCATAAGCACAGTACCTGACATGTTAGGTAGATAGAAATAAAAACAGCACTACTGTATTAGAAAAGAGTCTGAACATTTTATAGAATATTTTCCACCCATAAAAAATAAAGTGGCGATCCCTCAAAATGATGCTCCTTTCCCCTCAATTTCTCCTTCCCGGGTCACTACAAAGTTAAAACCTCTTGATTCCCATTTTTTGACTAACTCTACTTGTCAGCGTTTGGGCTTTGTTTTCCATTAAGTTTCATACAGTCATTGCCGAGTTATGTGTGTCGGTGTATTATGTAGATAGCTGCAGTTAAGGCTGTAAATTGACTGCAAAGGATAAGGGTGGAAATATTCGGACTGTGGATGCTGGAAAGCAGATATGAAAAAGAACTGGTGAGAGAACATATGGATGAGCTATTGAATAGAGCTGGTCAAAAGTCAGAATTTCCCTTCTGTGGAAAATTCCAATAAAAATAATAATTCTGTTTCAGAATGAAAAGTAGAAATTTCATTTTTTCCTGTGGATGGGAAACATCAAAAAAACCCTAACCCTGTAGGCACCTAGTGATTAAATTTTCACTGTAAAAGCCTAGTAGGCACCTAAATTTCTGCCTTTGGGCATATGCACTGATGCCTCCAGGCAGGTGTCTGGATATCTATAATCATACCTTAACCCCATGTGATCCTCAAACAAGGATCATCATCCGAGACTACTGTCACATGAAATATACGGCAGAATGCAGATAAAACAGAGCAGGGGTGTAGCAAAGCGGTGGGATACCCCACTGCCCCATGGAGGGACGAGCCTCCCCTAGCACCAACATGGGCGGAGCCAGTGGGTCCTGTGCCCGCCCCCCAGAGGTCATGGCGCAGGACAGGAAGTAGAAAAGCCTTGCTGCAAAGCTCACTTGAAAGCCAGCCGCTGGAGAGGCCAGATGCCTGTGGCCTAGCTCCGGGTTGGGGAACGCCGGCATGCCGTGGTCGACCCGAGGACTGGCTGGGCCAGCCAAGCCTACCCCTCGCCACCTACCCTGTGGAGCAGCCGAGCCTACCCTTTGCTGGTTACCCAGAAGAACTGATGGTGCTGGAAATCGCCGAGGACACCGGCCAAACCCAGGTACCTTACGAGGGGGAGTCTGGAAGTAGCCTGGGGGCAGCTGACACTGGCCTGGCCGCAGCAGGGTCAGAACCAATGTCAGTGTGTTGCGGTCAGGATCCCCACTGACATAGCAGCGAGTCTTCTGCCGCTGCTAGGGCTCCGGGTTAATCCCCCCCTGCCACCCCACTCATGTGTGGCAGTCTCCCCCCCTCACTCCAGATGCTCAGAAGCCTGAGCTCCAGACTGTTTGTTTGCTGCCCCGCCCTGACCTCGGGCCCGAGCTCATATTGAACTATTGGCTCAGCCCCTGCTTAAAGGCCCGAGATCCTGACTGTTTGTTTACTGGCCAGCCCTGACCCAGGGCTTGGGCCCATAGCGAACTATTGCGAGGCGGTGGGATACCCCCCAGCCCCGCGGAGAGATGAGCCTCAGCCGAGCCCTTCTACAAGGGGACATACAATTCTCCCCCAAGGAGTTCAGTCACAAATTTAATTAACACATTATTTTTTTAACGAGCGTCATCAGCATGGAAGCATGTCCTCTGGAATGGTGGCCAAAGCATGAAGGGGCATACAAACGTAAATACCTTGCAATGCCGGCTACAAAAGTGCCATGCAAATGCCTGTTCTCACTTTCTGTTGACATTGTAAATAAGAAGAGGGCAGCATTATCTCTTGTAAATGTAAACAAACTTGTTTGTCTTAGTGATTGGCTGAACAAGAAATAGGATTGAGTTGACTTGTAGGCAGTTATGTAAAATAAAATCTACATTTGTAAATTGCACTTTCATGACAAAGAGATTGCTCTAGAGTACTTGTATGAGGTGAATTAAAAAATACAATTTCTTTTGTTTATCATTTTTACAGTGCAAATATTTGTAATCAAATAATATACACTTTGATTTAAATTACAACGCAGAATACAATATATATGAAAATGTATGAAAAAACATACAAACCTTTTAATAAATTTCAATTGGCATTCTATTGTTTAACAGTACAATTAAAACTGTGATTAATCACGATTAATTTTTTTTAGTTAATCGCATGAGTTAATTGCAATTAATTGACAGCTCTAGTTATAATCTTTAGTCCAGTTGTTAAGGCACTGGAGAAATAAGGTCTGTCTCTGCTGTTATGCCTTTAATATAATAAAAACTACTTATACGATAAGGTATTGTATAGTGTCATTTTAGCAGTATTTGCATTAGCAAAACAATATCAGCACAAAAAGCCATTTTAAAATATGAACTATCAGTATGAAGTAACTGGAAAGAGTTTTGTACTTTTTGTGAAATTAGCTTATGTTTTATTCATAAATTTATGAAATTTTGGAATGATGTCTCTCACAAGGTTGTTACTGACAACTTAATTGAGCTTCAAATCTACACCCAAAAAATCAGTGTCATGCAGCACAATGCTATTTATCTAGAGCTCAGTGGATAGCCTTTCATACAGGTGTTTGCTGGTTCTCAGACTTTGGTACCTGCAATTAAACCACCGTTATCAGCACATATTTAATTAACATTTGTTAATATGATCTGAATATTGCTGATGCCAACATTTTCAAGTATTGGAGGTTATTTTGAGCTAGGCATGAAACTGTCACTATTATTTTTAGCATTCTTTATGTTTCCATATGGTTTGGCTTTATAATCTTCTTCCAGAATACAGTACATAATTATTTTTGATGCCTTTTTTTATTACGTAATTAAAACTACACAAATGGAATAAAGTAAACTAGTTCTATCACAACTGGCATTTGCACAGCAGCACATTTGCAATCAGCTGAAAGTATGTTTGTCCAATGTCATTAATGATATAAAAGATACAAATTACTTATTTATGATGAATATTAATAATAAAATATTAATTTCTTCAAGAAAATGCAGTATAAATAATAAATAATCCTGATCTCTTCATGACCAGGACAGCAGGATTAGATTTCTCTAAAATAATTTAGAAAATAATTCTACATATAACCACATATGTGAAAAAGGATTCTCTGTCCTTGTAAGCATTGGTAAAATACAAATCTCTGAACAATGCTTTCAGAACAACCTCTGTGTAAATATCTGCATGGGAACTGTATTGAAATTTTGAATTAACATACTGTACTGTACCTTAAAACTGAGTTGCACCTTCAAAATGAAAGTGTCATAATTTTTCACAGACAAAATTCTTGATTGACAAAAGAACCTCAAAGTCTAAATCATCAATAGAAGATAGGAAAAAGAACCTGAAGGAAGTCAGTCCAACAATACAAACACACATTAATCCTTATATTATTACATGTCTTCATTGCTATTTTAATTTGAGTTAGCTAACCTAATTAAGAACACACTTTTTCCCCCAATGTAGACATATACTCCCTGCAGAAACATCAATCAACAATTTGGGCCACTACCTGAAGACATACAAATGGCAAGTTAACAAAAATCTTCAAAACAAACAAAGGTGCCACATAGTCAAGCATGTAACCAATAAGAAAAAAATGAGGCTAATTTGTATTTAACATATTCTTTCACAGGTTGTTCCAGAAAAGACAATGGGACTAGTCATAAGAGTAAGGGATTTAACAGAAAAGAAAACTTAGAGCCTGACCCAGAAAAACATATGCAACTGTATATCTAATGAGAGCAGCAGCAAAGATTTTAATGAAACTACTAGTGTGTACTCAAATTGTGGTACATAATTTGCTTAAATTCTTCATAAAGTAAAGCATTTTATTAGGTTAATATCTTCAAGAAATCAAAAATAATGCTAGAACCTGAAAATTACTATTTTCCTCTTAATAAAACATCTGTACACACCTGGGCACAGATTCTTCATAATGTTACACCTTGCATAGCCTTCTACATCAGCATAAAGTTGAAGGAAAATGTTACATTCTACTGCAGTAGGCTTTTATTTCCACTTTTCACTGCTGTAAATGACTACACACGAAGCTGGGCAACTAAGAATCAGATTCTGTGTGTTGCAACAATGACTTAACCTGTGACTATTCATGGGAGCAAAGATTTTCACTGAATTTGGCTCTCAACGTGAAACCAACACATTTTTGAGTTTTTTGAAAGTACTACTTTGGGTGCAAAATGTATGGAATCTCACAGAAGTATTCACAATTAAAAATATTTTTACACCAATGAATACTTCATATTGTTATTAAAACTACATAAGACTCAGTCTTATGGCTTCCTCTGACTGTGTGGACACAAAAAATATAACATTTATAATAAACTAAAATTAACAAAACAAAACAAAAACCCTTATTTCTAGTGTGCTTTCTTCTCCTTACTTGCCAAGTTTGCATGAATCTGGCTGCCTGAATGATTACCTGGGCATTCCACAGTGTCCTTTCACTTGTTGTTATGCCACATGTTAAACCAGGGGTCAGCAACCTCTGGCTCACGGCTTGCCAGGGTAAGCACCCTGGTGGGCCAGGGCAGTTTGTTTACCTGACGCGTCGGCAAGTTCGGCCGACCGCAGCTCCCACTGGCCGCAGTTCGCCACTCCAGGCCAATGGGGGCGGCGGGAAGCAGTGGCCAGCACATCTCTCGGCCCACGCTGCTTCCCGCCGCCCCTATTGGCCTGGGACAGCGAACCAAGGCCAGTGGGAGCCACGATGGGTCGAACCTGCCGACGCGGCAGGTAAACAAACTGGCCCGGCCCGCCAGGGTGCTTACCCTGGCGAGCCGCATGCCAGAGGCCGACCCCTGTGTTAAATTGAAGGGCATTACACTACAATTCCCATCATCCATTGCTGTTCTAGCCTGAACCAACTTTGGCTGAAGAACCAATAGCTAAAAATAATAAAAATATTATCCACAGCTGTGCTCACTCAGGACCCCAAAACTCTGTACAAAAATTACTGAATTGAGATTCACACAACAACCTTAGAGTCACATATATTTTATGCCCATTTTATAGATGGGGAACCTTGGATCAAATAGACTAGGGCCAACATGTCCTAACTTGTTTTCCTATGATTAGACACCAACATCTATATTTAGGCATCTAAATAAACGGTCTCATTTTCAGAGGTGTTGAGTACCTTTATGTCCCGCCATAAGTGCTGGAGGTGTTGGGGGTGTTGCCACACCCCCTTGCTTGAAGTGGATTCCATTATATACAGGTTTACAGTTATGGCTTTCAACATCCACACTATAAAAATTGTTTCAGTGCCCCTGTGTTCCACTGAAGTCCATAGGATTTGTAGATGTCAGCAGCTCTGAAAATACAATTACTTTTATTTAGGTGCCTAGATGTTGCTTTAGGTCACCACCTTTAGGCAAACAGGTCGAATTGGTGGCCGAAGTGACTTGCCCAAGCTCACGCAGTTATTCAATGTCATACACAAGCGATGTGTGGTGTTCCAATGAGTGGTTTTAATTTATTTCTTTTTCTTTTTCATCTTCTATGAGTTTGTGCTCACATGTCAATACATTGTAAGATCTTTCTGCCATGCGAGTGGAAATTAGGTTGTGTGCCCAAGTTGACCATTTTTATCCTTTGTAAAATTACACAAATATTTTATAGTTTGCAAAAGCAATCTCTACAGTTTTGCCCAGGTCTGACATTTTAATGTGTGTGTAAAAACTTTCCATGTGTGCTCTAGATTAGAAACAATATGGAAACTGTTTTTATCTTAAATCAAAGATACCATTTTGCTACTCCTTAACCCTTCTTCCATGGATATTGTTTTATTATGAGGTAAATTTTCAGTACAATACTCTAGAAATTAGCCACTCAACTCCCACTATAATGGGAGTTCTGCCTCTAGTTAGCTATGAAGCACACTGCCAATGTACAGACACCCTGCTGTAAGTCCAAGGTAAGAGAAAGCTAAATGGTATGGGTATAGCCAGCAGGAAGAGAACATGCACAGATTCAGAAAATAAGTGAGGGTTTTTTGTTCCCAATATCAGGCTGATTTTGAAGTTTTGTCACAGGATAAACCTGTCATTTTTGACAATGATGTGTGGGGGAAAAAGAAACAATTATAGGTAAAGCTGCAAGAAAATCATGATTTTTTGGTTCAAAAGTTGCAGACACAGTTTGTTCAAGTTGCAGTTTTGGTGCGGTCAGACATCATCAGGTCAGTGTAGCACTAGGCAGACACACCTGGTCTAGTCTCAGGTTTCCTCTCAACTTGTTTCCTGATGAGAAATTAAGACCTCTCTCTTTTCCATACTCCCCACAAGGAGCAGCAACCCTGGGCACACACCCACACATGAATACTAAAGCACCTGCCTTCAAAGCATTCAGTCCTACCTGCCATAGCAGGGCAGCAGCACAAAAGAGAAGCCATATGTCCTACTTGGCTCTCAAAGTCAAGAATAATGGAGGGATGGCCTGGCCAAATTTGTATGGCATTGTGACTCCGTGTACCAGGTCACAATATCACTCACTCAAATTTGGTCCAGCCACCCTTCCATCATGACAGAGGGGCAGCTAGGCCAAATGTGAGTGGGACTGTGACATGACACATAAGATCGCAACACTATTCAAATGTGCAGCAACTATAAAATGTTTCAGTGTGTGTTAAAAGTTGAAGTTTCCATAACAAAACCATGGCCCACAATTTTCTGACAGCCTTAGTTATAAGTAGGTATTGTTATTTCACTCATAAGAGATCCATGTGTATTTCGTGTGTAAATATAGCATCTCTGCTCTTTGGGGCAACAAGGGAAGATTTCCAATTTTATTCTGTAAATGCCTTGCCTTCAAAACTGTGTAACCATACTCAGTATAGCCCTTCCCAAAACTGTTACAGCACAGCCTTGTGTTGAACCCAAAGAGCTTGTGAGGAAGTTGATAGTGGCCAGCTGGAGACAGTAGGTGAAAAATAACTAAAGGTCCATTTCTTCATCCATAAAGGAGTGTTACAGAAACCATGCTTTCACATGAAATAGAGTAGCTCTTTTCACTGAGGAACTGACCGCCACACTCCCATATAATAAGCAGACATCCTACTGTGAAGCACTTGTCAGGAGTGCTCCTATACAGCTGACAGGACAGACATTCCTCTGTATTGGAGATGCTGAGACATGCCACATAAAATGCTATAACCTATTTAAGCAATCTTGGTCTCATCACTATACATCAATCAATCAGACTGAGACACCAAATTCCCACTCCCAGAAAACCAACTTCTACTCTTACACACACTCCCCAAACACCACCTTTCAGGCACTAGGGAATGTCCATGTAAACAGAGCAGCTCCCTTTGAGAACATCCCTGGAAACCTTCACTGTGAGATGGGCTTTTAAAAAACTTCATAGCCTAGTTTTGAATTGAAATAACTTACATTAAAGAAAGAAAACGATTATGACTACAACTGTTGGAAAAACTTAGAACCATTTCCCATTGAAGAATGCAATTCCAACAAAATTGAAACACCATGAATTGTGTTGATTTCACTGAAATTTTATTCTTTGGGGAGTGGAGAAGTCCAATGATTAAGAAACATCTCATATCAACATTTTCAGACCATGTTTTGATTTTTCATTTTGAAACAACTTTTAATTTCAAAATTGTTTTATTTTGTCAAAATTGAAATTAAACATTTGATTTCACAGAAAAATTCTGATTAATCCAAAATGTTTTTTTTTCCCCCAAGAATTTTCCATCATGGAGATTTTTGAAATTTTCAGGTTGCTTTCCAATTCAGAATAAAGCCAAATGTTTCAATGTTGTTGAAATAAAATATTTCAGTGGATCTCAGGGTTTTTGTTGTTGTTGTTTTTCATAATTTTCTTTCACAGAGAATTTTGAAGTGTTTGCATTTTGTTCCTAACTGGAGCCAAAACAAATTTTGAAATTTCAAAATTTTCCATGAAACAGTATTTCCATTCTCTGCACAGTTGAGATTATAGTGATTTTAACTCTGCCCATTCTAATTATCGTGAGAAATTCTTATTGTGAAATTCTGGCACAAGTGACATCAATGGCAAAAATCCCATTGAATTCAACAGGGGCAAGATTTAACCCCTAAATTTATACCTTATGCCAGTGTTTCCCAAACTTGGGACGTCGCTTGTTTAGGGAAAGCCCTTGGTGGGCCGGGCCGGTTTGTTTACCTGCCGCATCCGCAGGTCCAGCCGATCGCCTGGAGCAGCGAACTGCGGCCAGTGGGAGCCGCGATCGGCCGGACCTGTGGACGCGGCAGGTAAACAAACCGGCCTGGTCTGCCAAGGGCTTTCCCTAAACAAGCGGCGTCCCAAGTTTGGGAAACACTGGCTTATGCCATTTTCTCTCTCTCTTTTTTTACCTTTTTTTTTTTTTTTTAAACCAGCATAAGAATGGGAAATTGGGTCAATTAAATCAATGGAGTTACATGGGAAATAGAATTCTCTTATTAGACATATCCAATGCCTACAAAATGCATGAAAAATGGAATTATGCAATGCTACTGTGCATCCATTTAAATATTTTCTACTTTGGCTGGCAACTAAAGTTGTAAAAGCTGTGAAGGCAACAGTGAATTTTTAGTCACATGGCAAAGGTCAGATTAGCATAGTTCACTGTTGTTTGTCACAGGTGTATAGCATTGCTCTGTGTAAAAAGATTGTAATGAGAACAGAATATGTAACTACATGAATCCACTCTCATGATAATGATGATAATGATAATTGGAAATTGTACAAACAGAACCAATCCTATTGCAGTTTAAAGATGTTAATCTCATGGCCATTCCCAGTTTCAATCTTCTTGTTTTCAGACTGAACAAAATGCACGTAGAGTTTATGTATAAATTTAAAATAGGAAATAGCACACCTCATAACAATCATTACATCTAATCTACCCAGCTGTCATAGTGCACACATATTAGACAGACAAGTATGTACTAGAGAAGTATGAAATAATCTCAGCACACTGTTGCTATTGTTTTAACAAAGCGTTTTGTGCTATATTTCTGCAGCATTAATAAACACCAATAAGTTACAAATTATGAAAGAATAATTCAATTTGACTTATTCTAATGAACCTCTTTCTTTTTAATTTAATGGGTGTGAACCACAATGTTCCAACATTCATTTCAGAATAGTGTGATGAATAATGGTTATTAAATTAAATTTAGAAAGATACTGAGCATTGTTACAATGCCACATAGGAGAAACACAAATATCATGCACTCTATTTTAAAATACAATACGTACGCTCTGTGTGTGTGTATCTTGCAATTGCAAAAGTAAAATGTAACCCTAGAACCTACATTTTCATTTATTTTCCCTAGAGATGTAAACAGAGAAAGTTGATTTTCTTTTCACTTTCAACTGTGTAAATTGGGATGAACTGTAATCAGTCAACCTACATTAGTATAATATTAGAGTAAGTGATATCAGGAGCAGGACCTAAACCATGTATGCTATTTATCAAAGATCCTTTGCACAATGTTACCCCATTAAATTAGAAACAACAAAAAGATACAAATTCCTAACACTCTGGTATACAGAGAGGAAATAAAATAATAGCTTTGTCTTTGAATTGCTTTAGAAATGTAACTCTGTGACATATGGAAACATGAAGTTCATCACTCAGCATTATAATGAGAAGTGCTGAGTCCCTACAATGAAATCCAAACCATTCTCAACTCCCGCAAAATCAAATGAAGCTGGGTTAAATATTCAACTGTGTTTTCTTTTTCAGCAAAAAATTCAGACTTGGCAACACAAAATGTTTTTGTGAAGTCATGTTAGTTTCACGGAATTGTTTATTTTTTGGCGGGGGGGGGGAAGGGATATTTTGATTTTTTTTAGTCTGAAACAAATTTTTGTTTTAAAAGTTCCTTTCACTTTATTTTTAAAAATTCAAAAACATTAAAATGTTTTGGTTCAAACAAAACATTTAATTTCATCCAAAAATGCAATTTTTAAAAACTTTTCGATTTGCCAAAATTTTCAATTCTTGTTGTTTTCATTTTGACACATAAGAACATAAGAACAGCCGTACCGGGTCAGACCAAAGGTCCATCCAGCCCAGTATCCTGTCTACCAACAGTGGCCAATTCAGGTGCCTCAGAGGGAGTGGACCAACAGGCAATGATCAAGTGATCTCTCTCCTGCCATCCATCTCCATCCTCTGACAAACAGAGGCTAGGGACACCATTCCTTACCCATCCTGGCTAATAGCCATTAATGGACTTAACCACCATGAATTTATCCAGTTCTCTTTTAAATGCTGTTATAGTCCTAGCCTTCACAACCTCCTCAGGTAAGGAGTTCCACAAGTTGACTGTGCACTGCGTGAAGAAGAACTTCCTTGTATTTGTTTTAAACCTGCTGCCTATTAGTTTAATTTGGTGACCCCTAGTTCTTGTATTATGGGAATAAGTAAATAACTTTTCCTTATCCACTTATCCACAAGATTTTTCTTATCATTTTGATTATACTTCATGAAATTATAAATGAACTGAAATATCACCAGTTCTACTCCCAAGTCCTACTGCCTTAGGAGTGGACAGGAGTTAACGACATTCATCTCTTCACCAAAGTGGCTCAGCATGTTGCAGTGAGCCAAAATACTGTAATGTGATTTAGCTCTTGCTCAGACAAAGATCCTATCGAGTTCATCTGGTTTAGTGAGATTTTTGTCTGTTGAAGGACCACAGATTTTGGACCCATGAAAATGATGCACACTAAATGTGTTTCTCATATTTGTATTTCTAACAAAATAGTAAAATAATTACAAAAAAAAATTCTAGGGAAGACTGACCAAAAGGCATACAATAAATGTACGCTTTAAAATACTGCCATGTGTAATAATATGAAACTATGGAATTTAGTTTCCATATACCCATAAAACTTAGGCTGTGTCACAAAGTTAAAACACCATATATTCAGCACATAATATCTGGGAGGTGAATGATGAAATTTAAAGATACTTCCAGTTAATTCCTAGGATCAGTACTTCAAGTACATCATTCAATATTGTGGGTTTTCTGCATCAGCAAGAAATGACACAGTGACATTTTCAATAACATTGCAAAAATGGCAAGCACACTAGCATTTGAATACAGAAGGTTTTGAGGTTTGTAACAGCTGCATAAGGAAAGACAAAGACAGGATGCTGTTTGGACACTCTTCATGTACTCTGAAAGTCATTAGTTCTAAGAGGAAACAGAAAATCTGTAGCAGCTTCCTTGAATTTTGTTCTGTGTTATCTTGCTGTTACTTCCGCAGCATCAAAAAGCTTGTGGGATAAGGTAATTTTAAAAATAACAGAAGCATCCATAGCCACCAAACTGTTTGTTCCATTAATAGCACTGCAAAATTATTTTTGGTTTTAATTATATAGTTTTAATTTTCCACCAGGGTCATAGGTCTGTGGGCTAATTAGCTTACACTTTTGTTTGTTTGTTTCACTTCCTTACTTAGCCCCTATGTGTAAGATGGATCAATTTCCCCATCCCCTCTTAGGTGATCTTAAGGAAAACAGAGTGACCTAAGCTTCATTAGGTATCATGTTAATTGCAGAAGACCTTGTATTTCACCTTCAGTAAAATCAAGAGAGAGGAGCCAGAACTTCATGAGGGGGATGATCTGTGGCTCCATGAAATGCTTTCCCCAACCAACCAGAAGAAGACTGCACAATTCCATTGGGTCAGGGCTTCCTGGATCAGGAAAAAGGAGTGTCTGGAATGGAGATGCCAGAAGCAGCTGAAAACCACGGCAAGCTGCTCTCAAAGCCTCACAAAATATCCTAATGGTTATCAGTGCAAAAGTTAATGCTACTCTAAACATTAATATTTACTACTGTAACTAAGCATTAATATTGCAATTGGCATTATGTTGGCACACTATTATTTATTACCCATGGTGTGGTAGGTGCTTGACATGAAATGGTCCTTCACACCTTTCGACAGTCTCAGCAAAGAGACTAAGGACTGAATAAGCATGAAGACTTAACCATCATTTTACTTCTAGAGGTGCTTCTGCCAGATCGGGGTTTTGGATATAGGCAAGGCAGTGTAGGAAAGCTGCATTGACACTATTTCTGTGGATAACACAGAGGGCTTTGGTTTCCATGGCTGACAATCTGGTACCTTTCAGAAGCCCTAAGGTTGCTCATAAAGAATAAAGAAAGAGAGATAGGAAACAAAGGAATATCATTGCAACCTTGTACACATCACTGATGGCTCAATAAACAGAGAATCAGACACATTATTATTGAATACTAATTGCTTGTAATAAGTTACAAACTTGCATTAAGTAACTGCTAATGTAAGGGCTGCACCAAAGCAATGGACAATCCACACTTAAAGTAATGGAGAAATAAAAGCTTTGGAGATAACCTTACATTGTGTCTCATAAACATTTCCACAGACCATCAGTGACTAAGCTTGTCTGAAGAACTATTTACATTGTTTAGGGGACCTTCTAGGTCACTGATCCACTTTCCACCTGAATGCTCAATGCTAAAATGCTGGATGTGTTCTGCAGCATTTTAAATTAGCTGGAAAGCCATACTTTTCAACTTCATTATTTTAATATTCAAATACAAATTCATTTGAGACAGACTATGAATGACCCAGGCAAAGGTGTGCATGAAGAGAGAACTCAAGCAGTCTTCACGTTTGCATGGCCTGACCCACACAATTGTAGTTCTTATGTAGTCCTCCAGGAAGTCCAGCCTATAGGAGACAATGGGAACTTGAACTACAACTCTCAGAAGGCATTGCACTACAAGGGAAAATGCTATTTAATTTTTTTGTTGAACTAACTTGAAACTGTTTTGAGTCAGTTAAAACACCCAAAATATTCCCCATCCCCTCTTAGGTGATCTTAAGGAAAACAGAGTGACCTAAGCTTCATTAGGTATCATGTTAATTGCAGAAGACCTTGTATTTCACCTTCAGTAAAATCAAGAGAGAGGAGTCAGAACTTCATGAGGGGGATGATCTATGGCTCCATGAAATGCTTTCCCCAACCAACCAAAAGAAGACTGTACAATTCCATTGGGTTAGGGCTTCCTGGATCTCTCTAGCAGACCCCAAATGAAATATTTTAAACAGATTTTCCTGACAGAAAATTGAATTTTGATTTTCCATAGAGATTGCATTTTCTGTCAAAAAATCATCCCAATGGAAAATTCCTGACCAGCTCTACTCAGAATGAAAGTCTCCTACCATCATTTCAGTTAATAAATGGAAAACCAAATTGTGTGATGTGGTGTCTAAGGAAAATATATATATATATATATGATTTGTGCACTGGACTAGGGCTCAGGCAATCTGGATTCTATTCCTGGCTCTGCAACAGACCTTATCGGAGACCTGGGGCAAGTCTCTTCACTTCTTAAAACCTCAGTTTCCCCTTCTGTAAAATGGGGATAACAATACTGACCTCCTTTGTAAAATGATTTGAAATCTACTGATATATAGAGATCTAATATAAGAGAGATATTATTTTTTGCTATTTATAGAAAGGCATGGCTACTTTTTGTCATAATATTTTGGATAATATTCAGAGTGTGAACAAATCTGTAAGCCTCACTATCTTTTCTCTTTATTAATAATCTCTCTCTCTTATGTCTCTCTATGCCATGTAGACATACGGCCCTTCACCACTGCCTCTCTCCTTTGCCAGTCTCCCAACAAGGCACTACACTCCCACCAGCATAGCTCGTAGTGTCATGGGGACATGAACACCTTCCTGCTACTTCAAGGTGAAGTCCATGGGAAATGCTTAATTAATAATATATTTTTGTTAATAAGAGCAATGTTTCATAGCAATGTTTGCAAATGAAATATTAACTGCTTGAAGTAAATGCATCGCAAGACTTCGCAAACTAGCAAAATGTAGGTTAAAGAAAAAATATATTAAGTAAGAAAATGTATAAGAAATGATACCTAGATATTATGCAGGGGATTGTACAGACAAAGTTTTATTCTATTATGTTAAAATGCAATCTGTTCCTTTGGACTCCGGAGTTTAATTTTTTAAATGCTAACTCCCTTTTCAAGTTCACTGCATAGGAAAATAGCCAATCTTCTGCAAGACAGACTATCGACACCCTGTTGATTAGTTCCAGGAAATTCATTGAGGTATAGTCTTAACAATTTATGGATAAGTACCACTTCCTTCTATGCCCCCAGGGACATATGTATAAGGTAGAATTTCAATATTAAACTGCTTTATTTCCAGACCACGTCATCACCCAAAATTTTTGCCAGAGTGATCTACTGATTTTTCAGGAATCTGTTTCTATAGTAACTGTCACAATTCCAGGGTAACTGCAACTTTATTCTCCCTCCTTGGTCCCTTTAGGGCACCCATTTAAAGGTTTCCGACTTCTAACCATCTCCTCTCTGGGGCAAACACCCGTATTTCTTTCCCTCTTGACTGGGGGTTTTAAGGCTGCATACCTTACGCTATGATACAACCAGCAAGCCAGATTGTGTAAACGGTGCCTACATTTTGCCTTATCTCCAAGGGCTACAACCACTGAATTGCAAGAAGTTACAAGTTAACACACTCAAGCACATTTATTCTTAAGGTAAAATCGTAAAAGAGAAAATTTATTAAAACAATAAAAGAACCTACACATGTGCTAAAAAAGCTTAACAAAGGTCACCCACAACTCCAATATACTGCTCTGGTAGGTTTTACTACTTTAAAATTCACAACTGGGTTTTCCCCGTGGTTAGACATTCATATCCATCTTAGATCCAGAATCAGAATAAAGGCTGGGCAAAAGCAATCATTTCTTTATACAGCTTGGGCCTTTGAAATTAGCCTTCTAGAAAAGGTTATCAGAAGACAGGGACCCCTTTCCTCAGGGACTAGATTCAAAAGTCTGGGTTTTGCATAACTGGAGTTGGGTAATTTGCATGAACCTCCCGCTAGGGAATCACCAGAAAATCTATCTCATATTTTTTGTTCCAAAAGTCCATGCTTGTCAGGAACTTTTTCAATATAGTGTATTGAACTGACAGGTCTTACATATGTCACATCATCTCCCAGAAAAGTTACATATAATCCCAGATCAAAATAATATATAAACGAAATACAATAAGGTTTTTCAAGGATATTACAGGAAACTGCCATATCTGTCACAGTGACTTTCCCAACTTATTGGTGGCTTTGTTTAAGTTATTTGTGAAGTCTTAGGCAGAGTATTATTTTAAGTGTAAAAATTTAATGTAGCTACACAAACAGTAATTTTAAAAGGGGTGCAATCTTTTATATAATTGCAATAGAATTCCCCTTCTGGCTAATTAACATTTGAAGAGTTAAGTGCCTCTCACATTTCTTTGTACTATGATTTTTCCATTAAAATGACTCCACAGTCAGCTGTAGTTTGAGACAGACTAGAACAATTACAAAATTAACGTACATTTGTTCCTCATAGGCCCACACGTAGATGAGAAACAAGTCAGCCAACTCTGACCACCCTCTTTCCCAGGATCTACACTGATGGCTTTTCCAGGACACATCAGTGGAGAGATGTTTTGTTCTCCCACTGCATATACACACACAACACATTCCAACGCCAGTGAAAAGGGAAACTTAATCAAACTCTGGCAACCCAACAAAGAGCTTCTCTGGGACAGCCACAGGCGGTGGTGGTCTGCCATGAAGCCAGTTGATACATGTGGCTCTAGAGCTTCCAGCAGAGTTTGGGGAAACTGGATGTTATAGGTGTCAAACCCTCTGCTTCTTTATGGGGGTTGGGTGAGGAGCAAAGCCCTCTTCACAACAATAGAATTTAGAAGACAATCCACACAGAGAACTTTGCTGATATTTCCTCTTCTCTTGACAATCTCCCATAGGTTTTCCAGTGAGATGGGAGTATCTGAACTGCAAAAGTTGTAAGTACAGGTTAAATTAGTGAGAGTTTTAGTGGCATTCATACTTTGCACATATACTATTCACATAGTATTAGGAAAAAATAAATAAATCTTTGTCATCACAGAGTAAAATGTTTGCTTCTAAATCTTGGGGAAAACTCAGAACTACAAGTATTAATAGTAACAGCTCCTCAAACTTAAACCACACTCAGGGTGTATCTTCACTATAATTAAACACCTGCAACTTGCCCATGTCAGTTGACTCATGCTCATGGGCCTTGGGCTCTAGGACTGTAAAACTGCAGTGTAGACATTCAGGCTTGGGCTGAAGCCTGAAGCCTGACTCCATCCCAAACCCAAACCTCTACACCGCAATTAAACACCAGCAGTGAGTCCAGGTCAGCAGACATGGGCCAACTGGAGGTGTTTAACTGCACTGCAGACATATCCTTATAAGCCTAAAATTGTTATGGGGTCTAATTTTTTTTTTTTTTAAAGAAATGACCAGTGATTAAAGATACCCATCTTGAGATTAGAGCTGGGTGGAAAGCAATGTTTCCAGCTAAGAATTTTTGACATTTGAAAAAAAAAATCCATCTAGAAACAGATGGGAAAATTAAAATCCCAAATAATTTCACAAATCAAAAGCTTTTGGAAAAAAAAATCAATTCTAGCCAATCAAAATGTTTTATTTCATTTTTGATGTTTTCCCCATTTAAAAAAAAAAACTTTTTAGTGTCAATGTATTAAAATTTTGAAATGAAAAGTCATTTTGACTCTACAATCTCAAAACTTTTTTTTAAAACCAAATATTTTGAGTTTGATGTTTTCTCGAACTTGACACCGTTTCATAAACAGTTTTGGTGGTGATGAATTTGCATTTTGGGCAGTTGGGGGTGGAAAGTGTTGTTGAAAAATTCCCAACTAACTCTATTTGAGATTCCTTGAAGGTGTTGGGAACCTTCCTTCTGAAAATAGGTCTTTGTTACAATGTCTCAATTTGGGAACCCAAAAATTGAGGCAACTACAAAAATTAAGGTCTTTAACATGAGTACATTGTAGTCACAAGCTATGGATTCCTCTTTGGTGATGTCAGGTACAAATCTGAGTGAGACATTGCATTCAAAGCCTTGCTCAATTAGACACAGCTAATCTGATTTTACCCAGGCAGTCAAGCTGTGTATCTGAAGATGTACTCTGAACAGAGACCATACCCAGATTATTGGATCACACTAATATTTTCAATGTAATAGCCAGGTTGGTATTTTGTTTTTCTTTCCTCCTGCATGCTCATAAGAATTTTGAAAATAGTCAATTCAAATCAAACCCATCTCTTGCAAACAGTGATACCAAGAGCATCATGTGGAGGTTTTACAAGAATATGAACATGGAGAGATGAGTTATAGAATATCAGAGTTGGAAGGTCATCTAGTCTAACCCCCTGCTCAAAGCAGGACCAATCCCCAAACAGATTTTTGCCCCAAGTCCCTAAATGGCCCCCTTAAGGATGGCACTCACAACCCTGAGTTTAGCAGGCCAATGCTCAAACCTCTGAGCTATGCCTCCCCCACTGACAGCAAAGAGCTTGAAGACTTCTCATTTTGGTCAAGTAAATTTGCCAAAATAAAAAAAAAAAAAAAAAAGAGGAAGTCTTTCCAATGACTCTCAGAAACTTGAAAGGCAATGGCAAAATAATGGCAAAAACAAAATTAGGATAACAGAGCTGTTGAAAAGCTGAGGATAGGCAAAACCCAAGGCAACGCATGATGGGGAGAAATGGGGAGTCACGTTCTCCCCCGCTCCCAGATTTGCTGTTTGGTTTGTACTGAGCAAGCTCAGTAACACTGCTGAAGCCAGCTGCCCTCACTCTGCCCCCCCCACCCCCACTATGGGCAGGCATGGGTCGTCTCTGGACAAAGCCCTTAATACGACATTTATTTTTGCAGTAATCCTGTGTCTTTTGTACAGTGGAATACAAGGTTGTTGCCTTACAATACAGGTGTGAGCAAAAACTATATGTGGCCACACGTCAGCTTAAGTACTAGGGATGCAAGGAGCTGAGCAGCCTCAACTTTAAATGACTTCAGAGAGAGTTAAGCATTCTGAGCACCTCAAAGGAGCTGTCCCTGTGTATGGTGAGTAGAAATCAATCTCAATCCTAAACTCTTAAGAGCACAAGGTAAAAATTGACAAGCTCTGGGGAGAGAATGTGCATGTCTGAAGCCACAGCCTAAGTGTGATTCTCAGCATGTAGATGATGTGCTTAGAGGTGTATGTCTCTATACCTGCTTATAGGCAGGAATTACTTGATTTGAGCTCATTAATAAAAGATTGGAGTCTCTTCCTGGTCCTGCATTTTGCACTCTTGGTTTTACACATACAAACGAAACATTCTGCACCTGCTCAGTGCAGACTCAAACTCTTAAATGGGATGATGGGAGGACCTCAGGATTCTAATTTATGAAAATGTATTCATAACAAAATATAAATTTTAGGGCTTCTAGTTTATTAAAATGTATTAATATGTCAGAGAAGGATACAGATGTATTCACTTAGTGATATTACTGGAAAAGGGAATTCTGGTTTAGAGATAAAGGGCTACAGTCAGAGGTGAGTTTAAGTATAAAGGGAGTCGAAGTAGATGTAATTTACACCTTCTGCTGCCCCCACAGCGTACATACACTACATCAATATCACATTCTTTAGACTCCCTCAGACAAACATTGACTTCACAATATGTAACTTAGTGCCCATTTACCGACTCTGAATCTGTCAGAATATGAGTTGTTATTACTCAGAAGCTCAGAGTCCAGAATGTGGAGGGTGGGGCAATCACACAAAAAGCAACTAAGAGGAGGGTGCAAGAAAGTGTCATCCAAATCAGATCAACCCATATTTTAACAGGTTTCAGAGTAGCAGCCCTGTTAGTCTGTATCCGCAAAAAGAACAGGAGTACTTGTGGCACCTTAGAGACTAACAAATTTATTAGAGCATAAGCTTTCGTGGACTACAGCCCACTTCTTCGGATGCATTTTAACATATACTATCTTCTGACTCCTTGGCGTGTCATTTACGCTAACTTTGATCCCTTACATTCACTTATGCATTGAGTGTAAGGGAGTCTGAGTTTATGTAAGGGAGTATAACTAATCAGTTTATACATCTTCTCTGAGTTTGGCATGAAATGTGCAATATCGGTCATGTATAAGGCAGTTAGGAGATTTGTTTCTTGTACTATTAAAACCTTCCAGGATTCTTGAGTTGAGATAAATATTAGACAGAGTCAGGTAGGAGACAAGGGAACACTTTGGTGAGTCTTACCATGTAATTCAAAAGTCCCAAAGGGACATGTCCTGGAATTATATTGAATACTGGTTAATTATGAGAGGAAATTTTCTTCTGGTGCAAATTTGTGGAATATTTCAACCAAGTATGGTCAGTACAGCCCAGAGATAAACTACTTATATTTGAATTGCCTGAGATGTGAAATTTAAATATACACCAAAATAGTATACTGAATGCCTGCCTATAACAAAATAATATCTGAATCAGATTTTCAACTGGTGTAAACTAGTGTAGCCCCATTGACTTCAATAGAAATCTGCCAGTTTACACTGGCTGAAAATCTGGCCTGTTGTGATTTCAGGATGGGTGCCCTGATGAACTATTTTTGACCCACTCAGTAATACTGAATATATGCAGAATATGAATGTTTGCCAGAGAATGCCCCTCTCCATCTCAGCAGGAAGGAAGTTTGGTCTGACTAGAATGGGGATGGCCAAACCTTGGGAGGTGGAGGGGAGAGCTCATATCCAGATATACTCGAGCTGAGCCCCTCTTTGTGCCTCAGAGTGCAACATGTAGGAGTAGGCCTGGAGATGTGGCTTCTCTGCCTCCCATTGGCCAGTTTGGGGGGATAATAGAAGCTGATTGGTTCTTGCAGACCCCTCCCCTCAATTTAAAGCTTTCCCAAGCAACTGAGAGCCATTTTGCTGTATTGCTGCCCCATCCTCTCTCTGTGTAATTGAGACATCTGATTGATCACTTGCTTTTTGGATAAGGAAGGATTTTTTTCCCATTGGGCCAAACTGGCAGAGGTCTTGTGAGAGGGGGTGGGGTTATCTTTCTCACAGCATTGTTGAGACAGAGTTTAGATTAAAAGGACTAAGAATAGGAATCTTAGTGCTAGAAGAAATGTAGGTATGTTCAGTTCATCACAACTTGTGGCTGGTGTACAGGGTGGATAAAGGCGAAATGGGCCACCACCCAGATTATAAGTGAGCCCTGGGATTTGGCTGAGGGACCTTTTGCCTGTAAGACAAATGGGATACCTCAAGTCTTTTCAGACTGAGGTTCCTCTTTAAGTATCTTCCACCCTCTTGCCAGTTGGAGGGCAAGATGAATCAGAAGTGAGCTGTCTCCTACCTGTTAGACTCTAGGTCTGCCCTGGGTTTTTGGTTGTATGGTGGGAGACTTGGAACCCAATTAAATACATGGTATGTGAGAGAGGGGTGGATAGTGTCCCTCGCCATTGTTAATAAAGTTGTAGCCTGTTGGCACTTAAATCCATCTCTCTTTCTTTCTTTCATTCACCTGTGTGTATTGATCAATGTTAGTTCCTGTCATAATGATCTGTTAAAATCTACATGGAATTATTCTAAGTATTTTCTGAATGCATGTCTATCTCTCACAGTACAGTTCTATTTTTCCAGTTGAAATTTATTTTAACAATATAAAACAATCTTAAATAATGCTGCTCTTCCCCTTCACAGACTACAGGAAATATTTTAATTATCATAGGAGGAACATTCAAGTCGAACAAATACATTATTACAGTTCTTACTGATTGCCTCTTTTAGGGAAAACAAGACTTTGGCAACCAAAGACTAGATTCTGCTATCTTTTCTCATCCTAAGCAGTACTTTTTTATTTTATATTTTTTGAGTACTCCTAATGAAAACAATGAGGCTACTCAAGAAGTAAGGTACTACGTAAAGTGAGTAAGGGAAGCACAGTCTGCCCCCAAGTGGG